>NC_134484.1:355372826-355412826 GCF_040206685.1 Ascaphus truei
AATGTTTTCACGACAAGGATCACGTTCTAAGCAGCTTGTTAGGCTCATCACTTCCTCAAACTATGTTGTCACTGCTAGCAAGTGAGTGAGGAATCCAAGCCACACTGACACACAATCACAGACCGCTTTCTCTCACCATGCAGCGCTCCGTTGGATTACAGCTTGTTATTACCCTAAATTGAAAGAGCTGCAAACTTTAACTAGAATGATTTCAATTTGATTTTACGGTCTCTGTAAATGAGGACCGGGTCTTGTGTCAATCAAACAGAAATGAAGCAGAGCATGTTCCTTGTATGGTGTTCAGAGCACAGCACAAGCAACGAAAAACCCTTACATTGGAACACATTGCTATGAAATGCGATTTAAAAACAATCTAAAATATATAAATCGTTTCAAGTAAAAAGAGGACAATGCATTAAAAAGGTGGTTACTATTTGTGCCTGTAACTGCACCCTGACATTTCATATGCTTTATTAGGTTTCTCATACTTTGCATACTGGATTGCTCATTAAATATACAGCAGGGCCCCACTTCTCGGCGCTCCTCTTTTCGGCGATCCGCCGATACGGCGGCAACGAGAAGGGGGCCGCCATGTTGGATCGTAAGTTGCGCATGCGCAGAACGGGCGGTTGCGCCCGGCGCGCATGCGCAGATCGTAGTTTGCGCACGCAGACCGTAGTTTGCGTGCGCAGATCGTAGGTCGCGCATGCGCAGAACGTCGGACATGCCGGTTTGCGCATGAGCAGAACTGAAAATCGCCGGATCCGCTTTCCGGCGATTTTCACTATACGGCGGGCCCCTGGAACGGAACCCGCCGTATACCCGGTGCCCTCCTATATATGGATTAACACATTTCAGAAACAGAAGAGGTTAAATCAACATGTTTAGTGCTAATAAAAAATGAAACACCTGCACCCAAGGCATACGTATCTTGAGAAGTTGTATGTGTAATGCATACACCTAATGTAAACTCACCTCCCTCATGCTTGCCTGCATCTCTCTGCAAAGGATCAACTCCTAATTCCTGATCTTCTGCTTGCAAAGGGTGGTTTGCTTCGTATACGAGATGATACATCTTGCCGCAGCCGTAGAAAAGTTAATTCTGAAATCAAGAGAATACACACAAAGGTTTGTGAGAAATGTAAATGTCTCAGACAGGTTTGCAACCCTGATTTTCATAATTATCTCTTAGCATACAATGCTTCCACTGCAGCCAGGGATTCTGGGTAATGACATGCAAATGAGAACACAATGTCAGCTTTTACGTCAGAGACATGTGAATGTGCACACAAGTGGTGGAATGTTTGTTAATTTTTTACCTACCATCATTTATATAATGTGTGGTATGAAATGTAATAAACACAACATCTACCTGTTCAATCTTTTATATAGTACAACATTTAGGCAAATACAATAGATACCAATACTAGATGGGAGGTCTCGCAAGGGATCACAAAGCAACCAAGAGAGTTGTATTATAGGCGCACACTTAAGGAACTTATAATGGGAATATTTAAATGAGATGGCAAAAAAATTTTTTTTTAAATTGTTGCAGTGTATACATGTGCAAATAACTGTGCAAGTGATCAAAAATGTTTAACCCCCCCAATAAACAGGATGTAAAAAAAAAAAACAGGATGTTTGTATACTGACCTGTTAAGACTACAGAGAGGCATGTGGAGCTCTAATAGTTAATAGCCCAGTGGTTAATAACCCCAATTTTGCCAAGTAGTAGCTTAAAGCTGCAGTTCACGCAATATCCTACATGATTGTGTTTTTTTTTTTTTAATAAATCAGTTTTGTACTATGAGAAAATACTTGTAGCATTTAAAAATAAAAACGATTTTAAAGCCATTTTTAATGTATGCTAATGTAACAAGCATTTTTGTTTCTATAGCAACCATTTACAAAGTCACATTCCCTTCCTCTTCTGAGAGAGGCTCTGGCACACCCCTTTTGTCCTCTCTCTAGGAGTGCACTAATTGTATCTAGTGACTGCCTGGTACAGGGGCGTAGCTATAGCCCGGGCAAACCCTGGGGGCCCGCACTGTGTGGAGGCCCACTCTCCCCCCCTGTCGGTGGCCCATCTCTCTCTCTTCAGATAGAGACAGGCTTGGGCGGGTAGGAGAAGAGGGGAGGATGCCGGCTGCGGAGTGTGGAGCTGACCACAGAAGAGCTGGAGGGAGGAGGGGAGTAGGGGGTTCTTCCTGCTTAACCACTTCCGGACAGCAGTTGGCAATGCAGAGCATTCCATAGCTGCTCATCTCTATATCTCCCGGTTCCATGTGTCTGTTGGTAAGTGTGTGTGTCTGTGTGTGTCTGTGTGTGTCTGTGTGTGTCTGTGTGTGTCTGTGTGTGTCTGTGTGTGTCTGTGTGTGTCTGTGTGTGTCTGTGTGTGTCTGTGTGTGTCTGTGTGTGTCTGTGTGTGTGTGTCTGTGTGTGTCTGTGATGGTGTGTCTTTGTTGGTAAGTGTGTCTGTGGTTGGTGTGTGTGTTTATATGTGTGTGTTGATGTGTGTGTTTATATGTGTGTGTTGATGTGTGTATTTGTAATGCATATGTGTATTTCATGTATTATGTGCATGTATATGTTGTATATTTAGTGTTTTTTTATATATTGAATATAAACGTGTATTTGTATATGGTATGTGTGTTACACTAATGTTACATGTTTGGTATGTGTGTATATGGTGTAGTGTTTGTGTGTGTATATATGGGAGAGGAGGGAGTAGAGATGATGATGAGGGGGGGAAAGGAGATGAGGAGGGGGGTATAGAAGATGATGAGGAGGGAGAGAGATGATGAGGGATGATGAGATAGAGCAGGGGAGCACAATCTTTTTCTCCTGCGCACCCCTGCCGGCTGTCCCCCTATCCGCGCCCCCCCCCCCTTTACCTTGGCTCTGGGCGTCATGACGTCACGTTGCCATAGCAATGTGACATCACATTGCCATGGCGACGCGTCTCCAGAATCCGTCTAAACCAAGGTAAGTGAAGTTTACAGAGGCCTTCGCCGCTTCCCTGGTATTTAATTTAAGTGTCTTCGGGAAGCGCACGGGGCCCCTGTAAACCCCGCGGACTCCGCAGATAATGTCGCGCGACCACCAGTTTGCGCACCCCTAAGATAGGGGATGAGGGGGAGAAAAAAATTCTAGTAATTATTAATATTAATGAGGCCCTCAAACTTTTTTTTGCCCGGGGGCCCGCGAATGTCTAGCTACGCCACTGGCCTGGTCACATGATCTTCCACACAGAACTGTGCATCTTGGGTATTCTGCTGCACTGACGGTAATTTAGTGAACCCCCGAGCCGAATCTTTGCCGATCGATCACAGGAGAACGGATCGATCTGCAACTTAGCTAATCCCTTGTCAGTGTGCAGATTGTATTGATGCACACGTTGAATGAAATATTTATTTATTTTTAACGGCAACTTGAACTGCGGCGTTAACAGGGACACAGCCAAAATTGTGACGCACCCTAATGGGTTAAAAAACTACCAATGTGCAGGATGAAGGTATCTTGTGTAGACAGGGAAGGACTTGGATTTAAAACCTGTGTGTAAAACAACTAGGCTAGGTATGAGAGCAAGGGTAAAATAAACACCCTGTCGCAACAGCTAGATACTGTAAGGCTAAGGCCCCGCTCCCAGAGTCAGCGCTCCCGCACTGCAGACAGGCGGTGCGCTGACATACACAGACCGCGATATGCGATCTGTAGGGAGCGGGAGCTGGAGCGGGAGGTGGGCGGGAGTGGGAGGTTTGACAGGGAGGGGGGGCCTGGCTTGACCGGAGGGACCCGCTACTCTCCCCCCCCCTCCCTCCACGGACTCGGGCTGGAGCTGCTGATGGTAAGTAAAACACACACACACACACACACACACACACATACACACAGACAGAGGCAGGCACTCACGCACTCAGACACACACATACACACAGACAGAGGCAGGCACTCACGCACTCATACACACACACACACACACACACATACACACACACAGACAGGCACGCACGCACGCACGCACTCAGACAGGCACGCTGCTGTCACTCCACACTCCTCCCCGCTCCCCGAAGCCTCTCCTCCTCCCGAAGCCTCCCCTCACCATTGGCTCACAGCCACACCACGTGACGCGTCAACGCTAGGGATCACCATTTTCTTGTGTCCCATAGCGGCTGACGCGCCACAGCGTGTAGTGCGCTGTGCCGCCAGGGGGGACCGGGACCGGCTCGCGAGGATTCCCCTGCTGGTGGGGAACTCGCGTGTGGCCGCCCGCGCCAACGAGCGCAGCGGGACCGAGGCCTAAGAGTGGACAGCCTGTAGATAGAGTGAGGCTCTGTATGGAGTGAGGCTCCTGTAACAAGCCAACATAGTCCCAGTGGCATCTATGAATCTTATCTCTAATAACAGTGAGGCTGCTCTTGCCATTCAACACCGCAACAGTATGATGAAAGTGGAGTTACTTAGTTGCTTAGCTGTAAATCTGTTGCTGCAACGCTATTGTGCTGCCTATACCTAGTATGCTGAACTTCCTGGTTATGACGTCATCACGCCCGTATAAAATAGATAAACAAAATGCAGATCACAAAACATGCAATTCAGCAGGTCATTATACGGAATATACTAGATTTTTTCAGGAAAAGGATGCAACATGATGCAGAGCAATGCATTAATTACCTCCCACTAATATGATTGGAAAGGGTTGCCTTTTTTTTTTAGTCCAAAATAAATGTGTTAAACCAATGTGGAGTCATCTTTTATCACAATCATTCTAAACTGCGATAGTACCGATATAGCAAGTCAATGGGAGTTTCTGTGCGAAGTTTAATGAATATCAAAATATAGAAGCATTCTTATTTTTTTTCATATACAATTGTTATATTCCCCAGTTAGTCAACTAAAAACATAAAACACTGGGGATTCTCAATTTAAGTCAAGTGAGTAAACCTTTTTAGTTGATCGAACCATGCTTCACTCATTGTTTCTGCACTATTAGACATCACTGCCCTCTTTTCTGTAATAATAAAAAATACATTATTCATTTTCTGTGAGACTGGTTACATAAAATCATATCTGTATGTAATAAGCATAAAAATAACCCAGGCACATGTAAATGGGTCATTAAAAATAAATAAACTTTAATTTAGTTGTTTGCCGAAGTGGCATTGAAAAGGGTTAAGAAGCCCAGTTCTTAAGCTATAATACAGAAGGCGAATCACTTTTTAATTCACGTGCAGATGCCTCCACTAACTTCTCATATACCAAGTTTTCGATCCATTATATACGTAGTGACAAAGTGACTTTTGAGGGCTTGTGTCTTCACTATGCTACATTGGTAGGAGGTAAAGAAGCAGGAAGAGAAGGGAGATGAGAAGAAAGGGCAGTTTCACTTGGGGGTCAAAGTGAACTAATCGCAAGGTTAGATTTAACCCTTACCGTGCCATACTGACGTACCTGGCCCGACACGAGGACCTACCATGCCCTGGTGACTTTCCGTGTACCAGGTATGCCAGGTACACTTTGCTTGTTTTTAGCAGAGTGCTGAAAGCGATCAATAACAAAAAGGGAGGGCACGCCACTTCTGCTTTAGTCATAGGAGGCTGGCCATGACCGTATAATCGCTACGGAAATTATCACATGGTCATCAATCTGGATTTCTGGTGGTACTTTGGAGCTGGATGTCAGGCGGCATCAAAAAGGTTAAGTGCAGTAGGTAGTTAAAACAATTAATTAATAAGGAAAATAAGACGATTCTAAAAAAAAATTACCTTTTTTTTTAAGATCTAAAAAAATTGCCTTTCCGTTACCATGGGGACTCTGAACAGAACCCAATTTACGAACATCACCTTCATGTTAAACGATAAGCCATAAAATCTCCGGACAGGAAATTGGAATAAGGCAAGATGAGGGCCGCTCTAAATTTCAGGTTACGATGTTTGCAAAAAAGGTCAGAATGAAGCCTTCATAAAGGATTTGAAATACTCATACGTACAGTATCACGAATAGATTGGTCCTATTTGTGACGGCATTTCAAAAAGTCTGCTTCACAAACTCAGATTGTCCTCAAGCTCAGACGCTCAATTTCCACTTCTCTCCTTCATTTTGCCCCAGCCTCAGGGCGCCTGTTACTCTCCCTCTCAGCCTTGGAATGTTTGCACTGGCTGCATTCTCTCTCCTGATCACTCTGCTCTACCACCCAAAGCATTATGACATCCATTCTATTCTCTTGCCTACCCATCAGTGCTCCATCTTCCATCAGTACCTCACTACCCAATGATGTTAGATAATATGTATGAGTCGTGTATACCCTGCCATCCATGTACTGTATATGGAAAAAGAGTAGGTTCAATTCCGTGTCAGCTCCTTGTGACCTTGGGCAAGTCAATTTATCTCCCTGTGCCTCAGGCACAAAAAAAACAGGTTGTAAGCTCATCTGGGCAGGGACTGTGTCTGTAAAAATTCCTATGTGCTGCGTACTGTGCACTGTAATTGTGAGTCCCATTGGGAGAAAAGCAATATATGAAATATATTGCTTTATTATTATTATTAATATGATGGTATACAGAATAAAAGATAGAACTTTCCTTACGGTGTGTTTGAGAACCGTATGGCAGAAAAAAAAGGGTTAATAAACATTTGCAGATTTTCCACAGAATTCAATTACTTTCCTGCCAAAAAGTGTAACAAATTACAGCCGAACAAATACAAAGACTCTCGCACATCCACGAGGGGCGCAGAATGCTTAATATGATCATTAGTTAAGACTCGTAACAGTCCCATAATAGACACAAATTCCTGACCTTGTACAGTTTAATCTTTAACACAAGAGGCGGATGTTACATGTGGCTTAAAGGAAGTTAATGACGAATTAAAAATCAATTGTCTGAAAGTCTTAATATTTAATACTGTTAGATTGTACACTAAAGTGGTTTTATTATTTATTTACTCCAACCCTTACCAGATTCCTTCCAATGACTACAGGGGGCCTGCATGTCGCAAGACAAATCCACTTACAAGGCCAAATAAATTATATATACACAAGCATTTGTCTTTACATGTGCCATTCAATATTTAATATCGCCCATTGGTGCCACCTTGAAACCCCAATCAATTTTTACCAGCCACACTTTGTAATAGTCAAATGTTTTCTATTAAATCTCTCTCATGTGGATTCACATATATTCTCGACACAACAGGATACAATTAGAAAAAAAAAAAAGCTGCTTCCAGTGTATGAGAATGAGATTAATATGAATACCAAAATGGAAAGAAAAAGTTACAAAAAACGTATTATGACTCCATCATTTCAAACAGTATTTACTGTGTAATTTTCAGATACACTAATTCTGTATAAGGCCGCGTTTACAGTGGCCGCGCGTGCGACAGAGCGCATGATGTCATGTGCGTCTCTCGCTCGCGTGAAACATGCGCTATGCGATTGCGATGTCACGTGTGGCCGTGACGTCACGTGAATGGTTCGCCTTCATTGGCTGAACCGCGCACTTGACCCTGCCGTCGCGCGACAAACAGAATGGTTTGTCTGGCCGAGAATTGCGGTTGCGCTTCCTCCCGTGCTCTATGGGGGGGGCCTCATAGAGAAGAGGTCTGTTCCTGCCGAGCTGCGCGCGCGCCGTCACTGCCACTGTAATTGCGGCCTTAGATACATTTATTTAGCACGTGTGTACGATGTAGTCGTTGCTAGGCCAACGCAAATATTAAAATGCCTCTCCCAAAGATCTTACAATCTAATTGCAGTACCCGACGCATAGGAAGCTTAAATTAAAAAGGCAATGTCACACAAGTCCGTCTCTAGATCTCAAATCAGATATTATCCCATCAAGGATGATTGTTTTAAAGTTACTTTTCCTGTTGTGAGCAGATTTTATAGCGAGGCTCCCTCTTTATACGAAGGTTTTATAACTAGGCTTGCCAGGTGTCCAGTATTGAATTGAACTGTCCTTTATTTGGACACTGTCCAGTAAGAAATTAGCGGTAATACTGGTTATGTATGCTCTAGTATTACCTCTCTGGACATAGTGACCCGAGCCGGCTTGGAGACCGAGGGATTTCCCTTAGCAGGGAGAGAGCAGGGCTGTTGCTAGGGGGCTGGGCAGCTTTCTCCATCCTGATTGGCTGCTGCTAGATAACGCAGACAATTAGGAGGAGCAGTCAGGAGCCTGGGGGTGGGGCCAAAGAGAGGAGGAAACAGCATGGAGTGGAGAGAGGCGACAGGGTTGTGTGTCTTGAGCGAGTCGCCCCTTTCACCATTGTGTCCAGTATTTTTGGAGAAGCCACCTGGCAACCCTACTTATAAAGTGGAAGCATGATCACTAGCAAATGATCTCATGGTAACGACTAATTATCGTAGAAATATGAAAGACAAATTACAAACATAGCAGACACAAAATGTTGAATCCCCTGATCCTAGAACAGGGCTCTTCAGCTGGTGGCCCCCGGGCCAAAATAGGCCTCACAAAGGGAGTCGGTGTGGCTCTTACGCTCTGCTCCTGCTAACAGCTGCCCAGGCAGCCAAGGGCAAATTTTCACACAAACTCAATTGTAAGTTAGGGTAATGTAAACAAAGCAGGTACATATTATAAACACTTTCAAAGTGTTGAAATACAATGCGTTTAAATGTATCTTAAATCACATAACAATATAATTGCAGAATTTGTTCTAGAGCCCTGTCCTGGAGTCTCAATTGGTCTATTTATACCCATTATGTACCATATGGGTCTGTAATACACTGGTTTGGATTGTCTTCTTACAGAACATATACTGGATTGCAGCTTGGCTCACTCCTTTTACTTTAATTTAAAAATTAGTTTAAATTACTTTCATTTACCATTTTACTTTCA
Organism: Ascaphus truei; assembly: GCF_040206685.1. Lineage (NCBI taxonomy): Eukaryota > Metazoa > Chordata > Amphibia > Anura > Ascaphidae > Ascaphus > Ascaphus truei. Next base: position 355,381,682 of record NC_134484.1, read on the forward strand.
TAAAACATCAATGATTAAAACCAATTTAGATTCATAGGCCTATGCTGTTTTTCAAAAAGGCAATACCATTCTGTATTAGGCTGCGCTGATAGTGCCGACGACAACGCGGCAAAACAAATGTATTGCCGCCGTTGCGTGCGCTTATAGTAGAAGTGGCGCGCCGGCTTGGTCGCGATCACTGGAAGTCAAGTCAATTTGATTTTTCCAGCAACCGCAGCGTGACGTCACCGGCACTATAAGCGCAGCCTTACAAGGGCCTTTAAGACTGAAGGCATTAGGGACTTTTTATTTATCTATTCACAAATGTATTATGATTCTTTATTTGTTCAAGGTCAAAATCAAGATTTCTTAAATAATATTTCCTTTTTTTTGTGCATAATCTTTTCCTCGAAAAAAGTTCCTCAACTTTTCCCACATTACTGCTAACTGAATTATTTGTATTATTCTTTATTACATATTTATGTATTAATTGCAACCTGTGATATCTTTCAGTGGAGTTTTTGTAGGTGAATTTATGTTATACAGAGCTTTGAAAGGCACACAGGTCTCTTTTTCAAGCATGCCAACATTAATCTTTTTAATGGATCTTAGCGTTCTGGGGTATAATAAAGAAACAAAATCCAATAAACACTGTAAAATGCACCTACATGTCCTTCACTGAATTCCCAAGCCAACTTTAGTCTCTACAATAATGCACCATGCTTAGGCTACAGACGTATTCAATACACTGGGAAGTCATCTTTCCCATGTTGTGGAAGATTTACATTTCTTTCACTTAGATTGTAAGATCTACGGGGCAGGGACTCCTTTAGCCTAATGTTACTTTTATATCTCAAGTACTTCTTCCCATTATGTGTTATATTATGTCACGTGCATTCCTGTTGTGAAGCGCTATGTACATAGACGGCGCTATATAAATAAAGATATACAGTACCGTATGTATGTATGTATGTATGTATGTATGTATGAATGAATGAAAGAAAGGGGGAAGACTGCTTCACAATATATAGAAAGGGACCTCAGATTCTGAGCATAAACATGCAAATGGGTGCACTGAGCATGTCACTTAGCTTTCAGAACTACCTTTATCAAATCAATTGCTCTAAAGCTACAACATATCCTATAATGCAGCTTATATATAGCCTAGCTTGGGTCAGAGGCATACCCATATGGCAGTATATACCCATATGGCAGTATATACTTAAGTTGCAATATATTGACGCCCATAAGCAATATTACATAACACAGTGGTTCTCAACCTCGTTTGAGCAGGGGTACGCCGTAAGAATTTTTAAAACCTTAGGGCACCACTGCCCATTAGGGCTCATTTAGCCACTCTGCCCTCACACACCCACCTTCTCACATGCACACCTACCACACTCACCCACCTCCTTTGTAAACACAGCCCATTCACCCCTACTTCTCACCCTTCCCCCCCCCCCTCAACACTCTACATTCACCCCCGCTTACACCACACACTTAAGTCGACCGTAAGCTTGTGCAAGGTGGGCCAAGAAAGTGTTCCTGTTAAAAGCTCAAATATTACAGAATATACATTGCATGCTGCCCTGCAGTTCATAATTACTGTAGCTGAAAAAACAATGCAGCAAGAAATGTCAGAGCCAAGTTATTACGCATATTTCACAATGGAGGCCATTTAAATAGGCCCTACACAAATTGGTACTTCATCAATATTTCTCCAAAGCAGGAAACTGCTGAATGATTTCACAGATGGAAAGTAAATGTAGCATGTCCCTTTCATGCAATTTTTTTGGTAGGATCCTATAATGCTTGTAATAAACAAACTTGATTTTCAAAAAGATCAGTGCCCGCTGAACCATGTTTCCTTTTCGTTCGAAAATTAGCCATACAAATGTAGAACACAAAAAATGGGAGTACTGTACAACGGCAGTGTGGCGGCCAGGAACAGAATAAAACCACTTGACAACATTTGACATCCTAATCGGTGTTAGTACTGGAAGAACCTAAGTGACATATCAACAGGATGTTGGCAGTGCTGGAGCCGACATATCACAAATGTATTATTTAGGCCCATATTACTAAGCGGTGCTATGCAATTTTGACCAGATACAGGAGCTTTACGGCGTAGCACAACATAGTAAATATGGGCCTAAACCGTCTTCCTTTTCGTGTACTGAAACCCCTCCAATCTCCCCCAAAACGGTTCAGTTATCACAAACAGTATGTATAACCAGACTCGTAATTAAATCAAGACAATTTGGTTTTGCTATTCCCCAGAATGATCTCCTGTCTTCATTTAACTTCACTCGTGGGACGCTACAAATTGCTCCCTGTAGTTTACGCATTGCTGTTTGCAGTAGAATGACTGAGCACAGCATGGGTTGCAAGTTATTCCTGCCCATGCTGCCTGCTACAAATAAGTAATTGAAAATGGTAGACTTTCCAAGCACAAACACGTATATACTCCACACCTGTTAATGGCTCAACAAAGGTGAGCAATGCACCATTAAACTGTATGCTGTAATTTGAGACCAACTACTGTGAATGCATGTGATAGCCAGACCTTTCACACCACTAAAGCATGCCTGGCAAACATTATGTATATGAATGAAAAGGCTAAGAGTGCAGTATTCCCCTTTCACCCTTTATCTCTGAAATAGCAGAGGTGCTGTAATACATGAATACACCACGATGATGTAGGTCATGGAGTCAGCCACTTAATAAATGTCTACTGCAGATGTTCTGTGTAATCTCTGCAGTGACTCACTTTGTCAAAAGAAAACCAACATGTATTTGCTTAACTAGTGCTTGTGTATAGATTATTCCTGTTTGATTTCAAGAATACTTTAAGGTGCTAGAAGAGGGGATTCTTAAACCTTGACATTAAACCAGTTATCCTGGAATGGTTTGATTCTGCTTCTGTAGGCCAGGGGCGGCCAATTCCAGTCCTCAAGGGCCACCAATAGGTCAGGTTTTAAGGATATCCCTGCTTCAGCACAGTCGGACAGACACTGAATTAACCACCTGTGCTGAAGCAGGGATATCCTTAATACTTGACTTGCTGGTGGCCCTTGAGGACTGGAGTTTGCGACCCAGGTTGTAGGCTGTCAATTTGTATTAATCTGTTGCCAAATGTCATACAGAATTGTAATATACGGATACATCCAAATAGACACGTTTGAAAAGAATAAACATTCTGTATTGGTAATAAATCTCCAACCCTAACAAAAAACTAAACGCAATCACCATGTGACTAATCAACACTGTGAAAAGCTAGTAGGGAATAAAATGTATGGGATACAAAAGTACAATTGAAAAGTAATGGTACAGTACTTATAAGAATCGGAGCGGTCAGCTAATATAGTTTAGGTAGTTAGTAAAGTGATGTCAACTATAAATTGAGGGAGGTGAAGATGTTTAAACGCCCTGTAATAATAAAAACATTTTCGTTTTTTGGTAAAGTTTTAAAAGAGTTATGCAATCTTGTAAAATAACATTAAATAAAGCACACACAAAACAAAGTTGCACATAAAACTGCTCAGGTATGTTTAAAAGTATAATTTAAAAATGAACAGCATAAATAATATATCCCATTCAATATAACAGACATGGATCAGTAAGGTAAATACACAAGATCTGCTAACCCCATACAATAATATTTTGTTGAAGTGAAATTCTTGGGAAAGTTTTTGTGGTAAGGAGACATTTAGAAAAGCTTAAATTAATATCACTTTAAAGACTTAGGCCTGGGACATGGTCAGCGCGCAATGAGAGCGGCTTTAGCAGGGGCTCGCGCACGCGTCAGCACGCCTGGGGAAGCGTGTGCAGGGCCGGTCACGTGAGCGGTTCGCCCAATGAGAGCGAACCAGCTCCGTGACGTCACTGGCCCGCCCCCGTCCCTCCCCCTGATGGCGCGCTGTGTAAGGCCAGGGAAAGCATCGCTTTCCCTGAGCCTCAGCGCGCCTCAGCACTGGTTAAAGGCACTATGTCCCAGGCCTTAGTCCATTTTTGTAATGCAGGATTCAAGCAGGGAGTCTCTGGAGCGGAGCCCCATTACTATCAGCTCTGGGGACCCCCTGCTTCCGGGGACACTTACCTCTGCAGTTGGTGCCGGTAGCCACTCAAGGGTTCATGCCATGGCTGCTTACCAAAGCTCGCGGGCCAATAGGAAACCGTGATGTTATCTGGTGCGGCTTCCTATTGGCCCATGTGACGAGGGGAGCTTTAAACTGCAAATCCCGGCACCCCATTTGGAGGTATCTCTGGAAACATGGGGTCCCCGGAGCCGAAATTAACGGGGTTCAGCTACAGAGAACCACTGCTTCAACCCCGTATTAAAAAATGAAGGAAAAAAACAGCATGGATTACTACTTTAAATTCCCTTCCACTGCCAGCTGCCTAAACAGAAAGCATTGCAACATAACTGAAAATCATTTGACGAAGGAAATTCTCTCTGCTCAGTCTGTGAATGACAAAGCAAATGCCCTGTCTCAAATAGCAACAAGTGACTTTCCGCAGGGCTGTATTTTCAGTAGCACACACAGAGGCTGTGCTAGGTCACTACACACAAGCAGAATCTAAAGGGGGAAAGGTGTTGGTAAAATCCACAGCTGCACTTGATGCAAATAAGCATTTCTGCCGTTGCTGTATGTACCATGTGACTGGAAAAAAGGGCTGGCGAAAAGCGGTCCCGAAACACATTGCAAATTCTTTATTTATTACATATGTAGGGTCACAGGTGAAGCCGTTTAGACAATTTGCTATTAAATTGGCAATAAAAACCAACAGAAGTCAACATTCCTTTTACCTTACAGCAGGAGGTGCTCGACTCCAGTCCTCAAGACCCCAACAGGTCAGGTTTTAAGGATATCCCAGCTTCAGCACAAATGGTTCAATCAGTAAGCTCAAAGACTGAGCATCTGATTGAGACACCTTTGCTGAATCAGGGACTGATTGAGCCACCTGTGCTGAAGCAGGGACTAATTGAGCCACCTGTGCTGAAGCTGGGATAGCCTGAAAACCTGACCTGTTGGGGGGGTGGGGAGCTTGAGGACTAGAGTTGGGCACCTCTGCCTTATGCCATATTCATTTATACAAAGAGGGGATGAAACTAGCTATTAAGCCTGACAACGCCCCCAACCTATTGGTAATAAGTCTCACCCTCACAAACACAAATACTATTCTTATGGGTGCTCAAATACCAATGGGAGGCATCTATAATGTGAAGTGTCAAACATCTGTATTCCAAAACTTTTGCCATGTTTGTTGTTACTTTAACAATTCTGTTATACTGTAATTAACTACTTTTCTAGTTCAAGCACCTTTGTGGCTCTACACTTTGACAGGTAAAATATATATTTTTTTTACTATAGTACATACTATTAACACAGATTATTTATAACAAAGGAAGAATGAGAAAATTAATGACAAGACCCATGCATAGATTTTTGTTACGCGGTAATTCAAATCAATTCTTTTGAACAAACTGGCAGTCGTAAGAACTGGGGGTTTGTTTGTTTATTCATTCTTCTGGTAAAGAATTTCTGTTTAATGTGACACATCCACTGAGCATGTGATATAAGCATGTGATCCACTGGGCTACGAAACCAACCTTATGAAAAATATACTAGGGGCACTTGTATTTGTATCTGGATAACTATGTAGTATATTATCACCTACAAATGTCCTAATGACATTTTTGGCTAGATTCTGCCGGGCATTTAAATGGACAAGAAATCAAAGCTCAATATGTTCTTGTGATTTAGATTTTCCAATCTGCTATACTAATAATAATTTTAAATGATGTGACAGTACTAGTGATCCTGTTCAATCTCTAATTTTCAATAACCAGTTTGCTAATAGTAGCAAACGGTAACAAAATCAGTGTTGACTCTGAATAACCAGAATTTTATACAAAGACCAGTCTACAAGGCATTCTTTAACAAACCTTTTTATTGTCTCCCTCTTGATGCCATCATTGTATTATTTCTATACTACGGGAGTGTGTAATACTCTGGCCAAATACATACACAGAATTATTTTTGCTAAATTATATTAATGTATGGAATCATTTATAAAGTTGTGTGTAAACAGCATGTATATAATATTTAGTTACAATAATAGCATATCTAGAATAAAAATGTTAAATACAGTAATGCATAGTGGGATTGCTTGTTACCAGAATTATACACGTTTTGAAGGATTTTATGCAGACAGTGATTGAAAACTGCCCTATACCTCAAATGTGTCCAAACGTAAAATATGGCTTTTTAGTGTACAAATAAGAAGATATACTGTAAGGCCATATTTACTAAGAAGTGCTACTTCAGAAGATTGCGTGCTCGAAGACACCACTTGCGTGAGCAGTAAGGGGCCATATTGTACGAACCTGTGCTGGAAGGTGTCTTATGGAGTAGCACAGCTACAGAAACATGGCCCATAATGCTGTAATGTAATACAAAGTAAATGAGACAGACAGCACACTGAAAATGAGCCAAACAAAAGTGACCGTTTTGGTCAGTCATACTGACTATTAGATAACCATCACAGTAATTTGTCTGCAACAATGACCAGAAATTAATAGTTTTTATCAGCGCTTTCAGATGAGAGCCAGAGCTGCTCAAAATGTAGGTGGTTTGGTCATAATGAGTAATTTCTTGGATCTAATTTAGCATACAGTATCACTAAAATGTGTACTAGATATATATCTATATCGGCCGCTTGCATCCAATAACATACTACAGTACTTTATAGCAGTGAACACCAATTAGTATACAGCACAGAGATTTTATAAAGATAAGCTTACAAGATGATGATTGTAACATTTTACAGACACCCAATTATCGTCTTATTGTTGCAGCAGTTCCTGTTTCTGCTGCATAAGTTTCATTCGGAAAACACGGTTATTGGCGTCTCTGTGCCCTCTGCTCTCATACCCACTTCCTCACTTCATGGTCTGCCTTCCCTTTGCAATGACCTGACTGGCTGCAAGAGAATGTAGCCACCTGTTTCTAACAGAACACACCACGCAGCTGGATATACTAACAAAATAAAGCTATGGTTCATAAATAAACAAGAAGAATCAGCAATTCAAGGAATACAAGTTACACAAACGAAAAAGATATATATATCTATATCTATATCTATCTATATAGATATAGATATACTGTAGATATATATCTAGATGTAGAGGTTTCTGTACCGTGTTAGCCGAGCTTAATAATCAAAAACTAATAGACGATACCATTCTGTGGCTAACGAAATGCGACGCCGGAAAAAGAGATCAGTGCATCTCGAAAGCTCGCACAAATAAAAGCATTTCGTTAGCCACAGAACGGTATCGTCTATTCGTTTTTGAATATATATATATATATATATATATATATATATATATATATATAGTACATATACATATACATATATAATGGAAATATTACTGTATGCTCATTTGCATGTCTTAGACAGGTCTGCAACCCCGCCGTTCACCATTATCACCCAGCACACAGCACTTCCACTGCAGCAAGGGATTCTGGGAAATGACATGCAAATGAGCACACAGTGCTTTTTGAAGGTGAAAAAAACGGTGCTAGCTCTATTAGTGTTTCACTAAAAAACTATATAGTGAATGTTGTTAACAAAATCAATTGATTATAGCAGGTATTCAAAACGTGCTCAAATAACGTGCAAATAGTGATATTTAAAAGGTTCAAACCCCCTGCTCAAACCCAGCTGGTAGGGACTGGTTTCGCTAGTCCCGCAAATCGTCACTCCTGTTGTATTCCAGGGGGAGCATGGAGGAAAATAGAACAGAAAAAAACAATCTAAGTGTAAACAGTATTTAAAGTGCAAAATTCAATATCTTATCTTGGCTCGTATGTTGTACCTACTTACAAGATGTAGTTTAGTTTTATCATTATACTGGTCTGCACTATGGTATCATTTTTCTTTACATACACTGGGTTGCTGAGCTGACTATTGGAGACCGCTTCATTAAGTGGAGAACAACATCCATAGCAGAGACCATTGTGTGTCTAAAACGCTTGAAAACAACTTACATCTTGTAAGTAGGTACAACATACGAGCCAAGATAAGATATTGAATTTTGCACTTTAAATACTGTTTACACTTAGATTGTTTTTTTCTGTTCTATTTTCCTCCATGCTCCCCCTGGAATACAACAGGAATGAGCACACAGTGCCACTTTTTGCTTCAAAACCATTTTTAACATGGTTCCCTATAGGCTTAAGCTTGCTACATGGTCACAGCTTTGAGCACAGCCAGAGTTAAGATGCATAGCCAGTAAACCCACCCACCGACAGCCGTTTCGACCTTAATGGGTCTCATCAGTGTGGGGTTGGTTATACTGGCTATGCAAAAATGAAGTAATGAGGATGGGTTTTACCATACTTAGTTAAGTTATGGTGGGTAAAAAAAAGTGACAAGAACCATGTGGGTGGGTTTACTGGCTATGCATCTTAACCCTGGCTGTGCTCAAAGCTGTGACCATGTAGCAAGCTTAAGCCTATAGGGAACCATGTTAAAAATGGTTTTGAAGCAAAAAGTGGCACTGTGTGCTCATTTGCATGTCATTTCCCAGAATCCCTTGCTGCAGTGGAAGTGCTGTGTGATAATGGTGAAAGGCGGGGTTGCAGACTAAGACATGCAAATGAGCATACAGTAATATTTCCATTTGCTATATGCTTTGCTGTGGAGGGTTTTTGTTACTTTTTTTTACCCACCATAACTTAACTAATAATAATAATAATAATAATAATAATAATAATAATAATAATAATATATATATATATATATATATATATATATATATATATATATATATATATATATTCCGGTAGTAGAACACAAACATATTTTTTTTCCACTACGTAGGAGCCATGTAATTATTTTTATATTTATATTTATAGAAATAAAAGTAAGTAAACTGAGACTTTGAAAGCTGAAGTATTGAGGCTTTACTGGGCAGATTGACAGATTACTTTCAAGGAACGTTACTGAATGGTGAAGGTCACAGAATGGTGAAGGTCATGTAAAGCCTGGTGCCCAACTAAAAAAAAACAGGGAGCTAACAAAGAAGGTATAACAGGTTCAATGATAATTCTACCTTTCGCTCAGTTAGTAAATATCACTATAGATGGTGCCATAGCCATAGTATTTAGACCAACTGTGCTTACTGGGCTTTTTTTCTAAATGTTCAAATATCAGCAGGAGGAATTTATAAAATGATTCTCAGAAGTCAGGCCAAAAGGTTAGCAGGACAATTAAAGCCCTGCAATTTTCTGCTGTTACTAGCATGTATGAAGTAGCAAAGTCCTGTGGTTTAAATGGCAATTATATGACATGTTTAGCTATATATATATATTTATATATATATATATATATATAATATATATAATATATATAATATATATATATATATATATATATATATATATATATATATATATATATATATATATAATATATATATATATATAAAATAAAAAAATAAATAGATGATACCGTTCTGTGGCTAACAAAATGCTTTTATTTGTGCGAGCTTTCGAGATACACTGATCTCTTCTTCCGGCGATGTTACAATGAATGAAGCAAGCAAAAGCTATACTATAAACAGTGTCTATTGGAATGTTATCTGTGCTAGTCCTTCCCCCGGTGTGGATGTGTTTTATGGCTGGAGGTGTCAAAAGATTCCTGAAAGCAAGTGATGAAAGAGTGTGTATGTGCATCAGTGTGAATAACATGAATGGAGAGCCCACAGTATATACAGTGCTTTACACAAGGTGTGTGTGGAGTGGGACTGGATATAAATGGTGTGGGTGGGTGTGGAAATGTGAGAGTTAGTAGCATAACTAAAAGTGTGTGTGGATACTATGTGGTCCCTATTGGTGTATAGGGATGGAAAAACAAGGAGTATAAGTATGTGTGAGAGACAGCTGTGTGTGCATACATATAGCACAGTATGTACAGACATGGCCTATAGCGCTCATGGGAAGAGAGTTCACTTGTGTCAGTAATGACTCATAAAATTTCGATCTCTGTTTAGGCCACTGCTAAGTGTCCCGAACAGTTGCATAAATTTGTATTCATGCAACCGTCTCTCTTTCGGTGTTTTAAGATTACCTTTGAGTAAGGCAATCCTCAGATCGTTCATCTTATGGCCAGAGTCAGAGAAATGTTCGCCAACAGGACTGTCTCTTGTTCCGCGTGTGATGCTGTGGCGATGCAGGTTCATTCTCTTGTTTAGCCCCTGCCCTGTCTCACCTATGTAGTAGCAGCCCCCTGGGCATTTCATGCACATGATGAGGTACACGACATTGCTGGAGGAACAGGTGAACCGTCCTCTGATTTTGTATTCCCGATTCCTGTGTGGTATATATATATAAGTATCAAAGATGGTGGCACTTTGGCTCTAATGTGAAGATCCAGGGACATTTTTAAAAGGTATACTGTATTTGGCTCCATTGCCATAATTTCACAAAATCAACAGTGCAAGTACAAATGTAGCCAACGTTATTGCAACCCATGGCCCTCTGCAGCAGGACGTACACAATGCACCAGCGGGGTAACTGGCCATTGTTTTCAATCAGCCGCATGTAAGAAGAGGCAGGGCTGTCTGGGTATTTCACCCTCGGGAGCACGCCACAGGTTGCAATAACGTTGGCTACATTTGTAGAATAAAATAAACAACACAAGGTGGTTGAGTCAAGTATATAAATATTGTATCTGCAGTAACTGGTCCAAACGCAGCTGTACAGGTGGTCCTTGCTATTAGTCGCTCGTTTTCCGACGGACGGATTATCCAACGGAACACAATGCGCATTCCGCGGAACGCATTATCCGCTGCTCATTAACATGGGAGTCGCAATCCGACGGTTTCACTACCCGCCGCTGTTTGCAGAACGGATTCCATCGGATGACCGGGGATCGCCTATACATTAGCCTCCTGACTTCCACACTTAGGAAATGAGGAGCAAACGCATGTATTTAACCACAATATTTAAAGTTTACTTTATCCTTTTTGCTTTAACTTGTAATTATTTTATCTCTGCTTTTCTCTGGTGGCGCCAATTGTGATTCACCAGCAGTTTCCATTTGCACCCACAATTGCCATGATTCAGTAACTCATCAAACATTCCTACGGAAAATGTAAAAGAAATCAATATTTTCTACCTACCACAAAATATAAAGGTATATGTATTTAGGGGCTTCCTAAATGATTTGAGATGGCAGCTGCTAAAATATTAGAATTGGCTTTCTGCAAAGAAGTGGCACTTGGATTTCATCAGTATAATGCTCCGTCTTTAAAGTTTACCTGGTCGCCTTTATTTTTTTCCCAAAACAGATTCATGGGCACAAAATGACTAGGCAGACATTTTGATGAGAAAACATTTATTCTACTTTTTCACTGAAAACTGCAATTTAGACATACATAAATATGGAACACGTATTAATGCATTTTACCAGGAGTTTTCCATTTTTATCCCAATACTGCTGACCTTACCAGAAGTTGTTCACAATTTCTAATAAAGGACGAGTAATGCACCATGAAATTGTAAAAGAAACTACACTTTGTAAATACCAGTATTTTTAATTCATAAACTTAAGTACTAATTATTTGTAAAAAAAAAAGTATGTCTTCAATGGACCAGAGCATGTTTTTATAGGTGGGAAGAAGGGGGTCTCCGTAGCTGAACCGCATTCATTTCAGCTCCAGGGGCCCCCTGCTTTCCGAGATATTTACCTCTGTAGCCGGTGTCGGTAGCCAGGGCTGCCAACAGGGAGGGGACAACTGGTGCTGGTGTCTCGGGCCCCCGGGCCAGTTATATTTATAAAAAAAATATGGCGGCAATTCCCGTGCGCATGCGTAGAGCAGAGGTCCCGGCGCGCATGCTCAGGGCAAGCGGGGTGTCCAGCCTGCTGCCTAGGGGCCCGCCCCTCCCCCCTCAACGTGGGACGGAGGGGAAGCCACGTTGAGAGCCCGTGCGCGCCAATTGAGCTTCCCCCGCGTGCCTCCTGCCAGCAGCCGAGGATTAAGCCCGCCAGTCCAACCCAACCCCCCCCATGCGGGCCAATAGGAAGTCGCCAGGGATGACGTCACAACTTCCTATTGGCCCACGTGACGTGTCCCATTTATGCCACCATTCCGTTCCCCACACACAGCCCAACCCAAGCTGTTACTGCTAGCTGCTACTGATGCCCCCTACGGAGGTATCTCGAGAAGCAGGGGGGTACCCAAAGCAGAAATAAATGTAGTTCAGCTCTGGAGACCCACTGCTTCAAGCCGATTTAAAAAGAAAAGAAAAATACAGTACATTTCTCACATGACTAAAGGTACAATCTGTGGTACTTCATTTAAGGTAAGACGTTTATTTTTGTCCTGTCTGAAAACCAACACAGAAAAAACTGTATAGAAAAGTAACGCAAGATGCACACTCTTAATATATAGACCTGAGGCAATATGCAAATGCTCCCCGCCCTACCTCACACTTGCTCCATAAATCCCTCATTTCATCACACACACACCTGAAAATAGCGCGACTAAGATGAATATATAGATGCTGCATGGCGCAGATATTCTTCAGTGCCACTTTTCATCTACAGTACCTACTTTTTGGCCAAAGGGTTTAACTAAATGACCCTTACTCATGAGCAGATACTGTAAGTACTGATGTATTATACTATATGTTGTGTCACATTGTATGATGCGCTGGGCATTTCTGTTTTTGTTTGTATATCTTGCCACGCTCAGTAGCACTGCTTTTTGACACAGATATATATGCTGTATATATGATGTGAGAGTGGGTTTTGGGGTTCTTGAGCTTGCTGGTTTATTGAAACTGTTGTTGTTTGGAGGTGTGTCCCCTACTCCCCAGGATTTAAAGCTCGCCCCACCCCCCTTTGCAATTAGCAGTTTTTATCATGTTCCTGTGTATCACAGACCCAGTATGGTCTTTCTCCCTCCAGCAAAAAAGAGAGGCATATGAGAATTGTGCCAGGTGGTGTTAGGACCTGCAGATTGGTCATGCTTTGACGTTGGCTGCAGGCTTACAACGCTTTGGCCAAAGGGTTTAACTAAATGACCCTTACACATGAGCAGATTAGCACTGAAGTATTGTACTACAGTATATGTTGTATCACTTTTTATGTTGCGCTGGGCCTGTTTTTGTTTGTACACTTTTTATCTACAGTTTACCTTTTGACACACCGAGACCATGTTTTTTTTTTAACGACTATAATTAAAAAACGTGTGCAACAATTTGTAGTGTAAAAAAAATAAACAACAAGACAGAAAATTAAAAACAAACTACTCTTAAAATAATGAACTACATGTGAATATAAAATTGGTAAGGTGTCATACAGTACACATCTGATTTCACACGATGGATTTACTAACGTGATAAAGTTCAGTCAACACACAAACATGCCCATTCATGATAATTAAAGCGAGGTAGTATTACCTCAAAAATGGTGTGTGCATGCGTGCGCGATGGAAGAGCTATATCACATTTGACAAAACTATCACATTTTGGTATCTGTTGCTTTCCCATCACTTGAATCACTTACGATTTTACATTTTTGCAGTAAGTCTGTTAGAAGCTACATTCTTAATTGCTTTGTCTAATCAGCAGGGTTTTTATTTAAGGTTAGAATCTTTAAAAATAGTTGGGGCATTTATATAAAGAAGATTATAACTATTAGACGGGAATGGATTGGAAGGTAAAATTAAATTGTATCAGCCACGACATACCCTAAAAATCCCAAAAAGGGATGCAAGAAGAATGACAGGAGTGCAAGAAGTCAGGTGAGATTAACGTGAGAATGTCTTCCTCCACTCCTAGGGGCCTATGCAGAGAGCAGCGTTAGAATAAATTGGAAAGTTTAAGAAAAAGTAGCTTTAATGGAGAGTTTTATTCTCCATATGCAGAAATGGGCGAAATCCGCTATTTTTAGCATTACTGCATGTGGAGAATTGTAAAGGAGGAGATTCGCGCAGCTGAAAGGGGTGGGAAAAAAATTGCGCATTTTTTTTTTTCCCCCTATAGCCGGCGACCTCCTGTTTCTTGCCAACTTTAGTTGGCGGAGAAAACTGACGAAAATCGCGCCAAAAACAGCCGCTAGATGGCGAGCGCGCCTTTCTGAATTCGGCTATTTTTCAGACTGGCGAGATGTAGTTTCTCGCCAGCCGCGCGTCGAAATTTTGAAATAGAAAAAAAAATGGCGCGTTTTCCCTAACTCGCCATTTTCAGCTGTTTTTAGCGCGATTTTCTCCTAAAAATGGCGAGATTGCAAATAGCGCTGCTCTCTGCATGAGGCCCCTAGTACTAATTTAATCCTCCTAGCAAACAATTTACCACCTACTGTAGGAGACCAACATATCAAAAAAGGCCCATCATTTTGACACTGTGATTTAACCATAGGGGATTTATCTCAGGTTGTATGATTTTGTCTGCAAGTCAGTGTGTTTTCGCAACTAAAGTGTGTATGTGTGTGTATGTGTGTGTATGTGTGTGTATGTGTGTGTATGTGTGTATATATATATATATATATAAAACACAAAAAAAGTGTGGCGCCAAAAAATAAAAATATAATAGTGATATAATAAATTAAATATGACTATAGTTAATGAATAAAAAGTTGTGTAAAGTGAATAATGTATGAAAGGGTTAATATCTCAATTACACTAATGTGACCTAGTGCATATTGATACAACACAACCAATAAAAGTGTACAAAACAGTGCATGAACGTGCTCAAAAAAGAGAAAAAGAAAGACACAAAAATCAAAAAACTCCAACCAGTCCTTCCATAATTAGTCCATGATGATAGGATGTCTGATGTTGAAAGGGGTCTTTAGGCTGCTCTCACACAGGGTAAACCAACTCCACAGATATCTACAGACAAAAAAAGAGAGAGAGCGCACGCCCCATAGCATAGCAAAATTTATTAAAACAAGGAAGGGGATGGGAAATGGGGGGGGGTAGGAATCGCACTCACAGGATGCAAATGGTTAAAAGGCAATTTGTGATTATATCACCACCATCCGGTTCTGGATACTGCAACACGTCTCCGTGGACTCCGTGGACTCCTTCAGGGCTGCCAGACACGATCACCAGGGACCAGATGTTAAAGGCTCCGTTCGCTGTCTGTATAGAGTCCAAAACTCCAGCTCACACTTCCAATGGCCGCCGATCGTATTCCCGCGCTTGGTATAGGCTGCTGCGCGTGCGCGGCGTCGTCGTGATGACGTAATCGCGCTCTCAGTACCCTAACGCGTTTCGTCACCTGACCGGTAACTTTCTCAAAGGGCTATACCAGCAGCCTATACCAAGCGCGGGAATACGATCGGCGCCCATTGGAAGTGTGAGCTGGAGTTTTGGACTCTATACAGACAGCGAACGGAGCCTTTAACATCTGGTCCCTGGTGATCGTGTCTGGCAGCCCTGAAGGAGTCCACGGAGACGTGTTCCAGTATCCAGAACCGGATGGTGGTGATATAATCACAAATTGCCTTTTAACCATTTGCATCCTGTGAGTGCGATTCCTACCCCCCCCCATTTCCCATCCCCTTCCTTGTTTTAATAAATTTTATGCAGTATATATATATATATATATATATATATATATATATATATATATATATATACACACACTTAGAGAGGCTGGATACCAGGAGTTTACCACCAACATCAACCATTAGAAAAACAGTACTTACATTTGTTAACCCTTTCGTACCAAACCTACTTACCAACAGGTCAGGTTTTCAGGATATCTCGGCTTCAGCACAGGTGGCTCAATCAGAGGCTCAGTCTTCGACTGAGCCTTTGATTGCACCACCTATGCTGAAGCAGGAACTGATTGAGCCACCTGTGCTGAAGCCGAGATAGCCTGAAAACCTGCTGCGTTGGGGGGGCTTGAGGACTGGAGTTGAGCACCCCTGCTTTAGAGAATCCTCTTGCACGGAAGAGTTCAACGTTTCTACAACACTGATCAGAAACCAAAGACACTCGATTACTAGGAAACTTTACGATTAACTTCGCATGTTATCATTATGAAGCCGTTATGAAGCCGTTTAAACTGGTAAACTTCTATTTTTCTATGGTTACAAATGTCATTTAAAACCTTGTGCCAAAATTATCCTAAAATCAAGTCATAAAATATTTGCTCTTGACGAATCCGTAAGGAGGATCCGAGACACGCGAGTGACTCAGAACGCTTACTGAGCTATACTTCTCGAAAGATTTCATAGTGCCTTTATTGGCTTCGTGTAGGGCTCTTCCACGATGGGCACTCATAGCAGATCCGACCGTGGCCTGCTTCTGCTAATTTCATTATAACATCTCAGGTAGCCAAGTGCAACTTTGTCCATACTGAAACGAACAATTCAGCTCAAGTAATGATACCCTCTAGTACAGTAACTATTTGTCCATGAAATTTCTGTGAACTGACTGTGTAACCTGTGTTCTGTAAATGCAATCATGTATTGTTATAACTCTGTGCCCAGGACATACTTGAAAACGAGAGGTAACTCTCAATGTATTACAGTACTTCCTGGTAAAACATTTTTATAAATAAAAAATATTTTACAGGTGTTAAAAATGCTTGCAAAATGTTGAAGTCTCATTTTTAGACCTTTTCTGCATATCTAAAATGACATTATAATACTCCAATGGCCCTTCTAACATGTAAACATTTTTTGATCCAATGCCTTTGGAACATGAGCTGGAGAGTAATGTAACACTTCTATACTCTTTAGTACAGGGGTGGGGAACGTCAGGCCCGAGGGCCGTATAAGGCCCTCGAAATCATTTGCTCTGGCCCTGCTAAGGCAACTGCTATAACCGGGGTGAAAAAAAATGGCCGCCTCGCACCCGATTGGGAGGAGGTGGTGTGAGGCGCCGGCAGCCCTACACGATCCCGAGCAGCCACCGTACTAGCCCCAGCAATCCCCCAGCAGCCACCGTACTTCCCCCGCAGCAGTCCCCGCACTTCCCCCGTCCTTCTCCAGCTGTTCCCCCCGCACTGACCCCAGCATCCGCCCTACACGATCCCCCCAGCAGCAGCAGCAACTACCAGAGGTAGGGGGCGGGGTTCTGTGTGCCTACATGCCTGCTGTGTGCCTGCCGTGTGCCTGCCTGTCTGTGTCTGTATGGGCCGCGAACGATGTTATAAATATCCAAATGGCCCTTGGCAGAAAAAAAGGTTCCCCACCCCTGCTTTAGTACAAGCCCAGCCCAGTCACACAAGAGATTCTCAGCTCTGGAGAGCATTCTCTTTCCATAAAAAGGTCACTGTGATGCATCAGTGGAAATAATCACATTTCAAAAGACTGGGTGTTATTTGCTTAACTCTCGTGTCTGCAAAGCTGAGGCGAAACCAATGCCAAAGAACTGTACTGTACCAGATTTAGCAAAGGGGAGATGCAATTCCTGTCCTGTGGTCAATGTAATCTTTTTTTTATAATCGATATGGCCCACTTTTGTTTTTCCACTAGTTTTGCAACCAGAAGACCTTGGCTGCATTGTATGCTTTTGGTTTCTGCCTGAACAGACTTTAATTGATACCCTTGGATTCAGCTTAATCCAAGTGCAGAAATGTTATTTCCACCCTGATGATTATAACCCAATGTAGTATCGGCTGGTGTCATTTCTGTGACATAACGTATGTTTTTTAAGTCAAAGATAAAGAAAACTAGAACGAAGAAATCCTTTACATGAATGTTCTTATTATCGTTTATTTATAAAGCCCCAACATATTGATACAAAATGACATACTAAATAAGGACAAACAAGCCCAGAAGATACAAAAGATAAGAAGGGCCCTGCCAGTGACAGCTGAACAGGATAGTTTTTCTTACCATTTTAATTATTATGACCGTTTGAAACTAGCAAACTATTTTAGGTCAAAAGAAAGTCCAATTCTGCCATTAAAATAATGTGGGATTGCTCTAAATGTGATAATCTCACAACACCTCTAGCCTGAAAGTTTCATTGCCCCAGCATTAATACGTGTATATTATATATATATTAATGAACCATATGGGTCCCTTGATGGCTGTTTGAAGCATTGAAGCTCTTACTTCCCTTATTGTCAGTCTTCTGTAAGTAACATGCATTGGCAACCTATGAATAGTTCATAGCACCAGCATGAACATAAGAGCAGTGACATACAGCAGTATAAACACAAACTAGAAGGAATTTTTTTTTCTTGCTCTACACTAATATGCTTGAAACCGATATGGATGCTGATTCATAAAGATGCAGAATATAAAAATATACATGCTGTATATTTAAAGCAGCAAGCCTCCAAAACAGGATGTTTCAAAAATATATGGTATGAAATAGCAACTGAGTGGGCTTGTGGAGAAGCGTTGTGTTAAGAACACGCTCTTTTGTGTGGGTGAACTTGGTTCAACTGCTGACCTTTGACAAGTCACTTTGGGCCTTATCCTATATCTGCCCAAGCGGCTTTTCCGGCCATTTTCCAATCCCCATTGAAGTACATGGAGATTTACAGCTGCTTTGGCAAATGTAGCATGACCCCTTTTATATCCGTGTACCTCACTCAACATGTAGATAAGGGCTGGGGCATACTGCATTAGTAACATTCTATGTACACTGTATCAAAATGGTGTTTTTATTAGTTAAGCTTAGAGGGGAGTGCGCCAGAACAAGAACGGACACTGATCTCATCACAAGGACTCCCAACATTCAGAAAGCTTACCTGGCCCTTCTAAACCATACAAGTGGCTCTCATACTGCAAGTCCCACATGGACCACATAGTGACATTCTTGTTACCGGATTGCATGCAATAATGCTGCAAGCAGCCACTATTATAACATGAGCTTAACCAAGTCTACTAAAGGAAATAATAATCATGACATTTTGTTCCAAAATGACCAGATTGGCCGCTTCGACGAATATACTGTAGAATAAACCACTTTAGTTGGACTATATCTATGGGCTCCAGAGATTTCCCCCACACTACATATTCCTGCAAATGGTTTGCAAAAGCTTACTGATACAATATGCGCTAACCATTTCTTTATTTAAGCATGAACTGATTCACTTCATACTACTACTATAATGAATGTTATTTAGTTCTGCATGCATGGGATATATTTTGTCACGTTCCTAGAATAAATTGAGAGCTAATGGTGTCCCTTGATAAAGGAAACATTTTTACGTGCTGCACATGAGTTTACTACGAGAGAGAACGGAGGAACGCTACATCTTGATGGCAAAATTACTTTGGAAAATGTGTAATTAAAATGGTGAAAAGCTTTAGAACTGGCGGCAAAGCAGGTAAAGAACAAGTCATTTTAATAATTATAACTGTTGCCTCTAGGGCTGTCACAATGAGCACAGGGTTACACATTCTTCCAGGAATCCATCAAGGTCCCCTATGTGGCAACGTCACCGAAGTTTACCCTATGGTTCATGCACACTTTCGCATGTTCTATTAAAGCAATTTGTACTGGATTTCCAATTTCACAAAGAAGATATGCCAAAGCATGTTGTCACTGGATTTGAGGAAGTTTTACAACACTTGAAACTCAATCTTTTTGCAAACCCTATATTCCATGTTTTGGATTTATTTTTTTCTTCCATTTCCTGTTTTCTTCAGTATGGCATTTCTGGCCACATTTTGCAGTAGAAACTTTTAAACATGACACAAATTGGGAATATCTCCGCATAAATCGATGCCAACACCCACCGTGTATTTGAATTCAATTGCAGCCCCAAGAACTAACCTGTAAAATAAACCATATCCATTCGTAAACCATCTTTGATATTTGATTTCAAAACACCAACATTACAAAAATAGGATAGGATTTGTGAGGGAATAAGACAAATCGTATAGAGCAGAGGTCCCCCAACTACAGGTCTCAAGGTCACACCACCGTCAGCCCCACCCCCCCAGGTTAGGTTCTCAAGATATCCCTGCTTCAGCACAGGTGGCTCAATCAGTGGCTCAGTCTTCAAATGCACCACCAATTGACCCACCGGTGCTGAAGCAGAGATATCCTGAAAACCGGACCCATTGGGGGGTCTTGAGGACTGGCGTTAAGGACCCCTGCTATAGAGCAGGAGGGCGCAATCTTTTCCCACTGCGCCTTGGCTCCGGCGTTCTAGCGTCACGTTGCCATGGGAACGCGTCTCCAGAAGCCGCCTGAGCCAAGGTAAGTTAAGGTAACACAGGCCTTCGCCGCTCCCCCGGCATTTAATTTAGATGCCTTCAGGGAAACGTGCAGGGCCTCTGTAAACCCTGCGCCCCCCACAGAGAATCTCGTGCCCGCCCCCCAGCCTGCGCACCCCTGCAATAGTGCATACAACAAGTTTGCATTGTATTTCCAAAATATATATATATATATACAGTGTTCGACAAACCTATGCATTTGCACGCCCCGGGCGAGTGGATTTAACATCGTGACGAGCTCCTATTGGCCCAAGCAGCACACGTGTGATACTAGGTGGCGAGTAGATTTTTTTGTTTGGCGAGTAAATTTTTTGGTGATTTGTCGACCAGTGTGTGTGTATGTGTAGATATATATGACAAACTAAGACAATAGGAAGGAGGTACCTGGCCCAAGGAGCTTATATCATTTATGTAATATGCAGGGTTTGCTAAAAGTACCTCGGCGTGTCAGAATGTGTTTAAACATCAACATGAGATGCTGTGTGCTTGGCAAGAAGTACTGTGGCTGAGCCTTTTGTTTATGTGAAAGATGATACATTAGCGAGACACTAGGCCGATTAAGGGGTTAAGCTTGCACATTTTAATCCCCAGGGGAAGGCTCAAGAGGTTTACTGTTGATGGGTAAGACCAGAGAAGTCCCAAAAGCCCTGTATCACTCTCAGGATCATGTTTTATTCTTTGTTAAAACATTAGTTACAAAACACAGCTACACAGACATAATCATGAAACATTCAAGGCTTCAGAATATATGGTGATACGGATGTTAAGCTGCTATTCATAGACAAGTAATATAAATCACATTTTTACCAAAAGCAAACATAAAACAAAAATGGGAGATTCAAACAGTTTTTATACTATTTTATTTCTAATCATTCACCATAAGTAGTTCTGGATAAAATAAAATAAAAACTACACATATCTGAAGTGCTTTCAGGTAAATTGGAAAATGAAAACAGCTGTAAAAACCACAGAGAGGCATTAACATGTATACAGGCAAACCCCGCATTAACGTACGCAATGGGACCGGAGCATGTATGTAAAGCGAAAATGTACTTAGTGAAGCACTACCTTTTGTCCACTTATCGATGCATGTACGGTACTGCAATCGTCATATACGTGCAGAACTGATGTAAATAACACATGTGTAACAGGCTCTACAGTCTCCCCGCTTGCGCACAGCTTCAGTACAGGTAGGGAGCCGGTATTGCTGTTTAGGACGTGCTGACTGGCGCATGCGCGACCTGCTGTTTGCCTATTGGACGATATGTCCTTACTCGCGAGTGTACTTAAAGTGAGTGTCCTTAAACCGGGGTATGCCTGCACTGTGTTACAACAGTAAGATTCCTGTTGCGTGGACCTTTCTGCTACGTCACATTGGTACATAAAGCTGGAGTTCCCAACCTTCTCCAATATGGAGATATAAACATGGTGCAAAGGAAAACTGCTCTAACATTCAGAACGCTATTAGGCATCTGTTAATTTTTAATGCTACAAAATGAATGCAATTCTGGTGCAACCCCACCCCCCAACACCACCAACCCCCATCTTATCAAAGAAAACATCCTAATGCCTCCAATCTTATATTTGTGTTTGACACAGTACATCAGGCACAAAGAAGAAATTGCACAAAGGAAAACCCCCTACAGTTGTCTGGGAGCGAAGAGGTTTTCCTCACCTGCCAATGGCACTGCAGTGTACATCCGGGGTGGGTATCTCCAGCCCTCAATACCACCGACAGGTCAGGTTTTCAGGATATCCCTGCTTCAGCACAGGGGGTGCAGTCGAAAACTGAGCCACTGATTGAGCCACCTGTGCTTAAGCACCGAGATACAGGTCAGGTTTTCAGGATCTCTCGGCTTCAGCACAGGTGGATCAATTAGTGGCTCGGTTTTTGACTGCACCATTTGTGCTGAAGCAGGGATATCCTGAAAACCTGACCTGTTGGTGGCCCTTGAGGACTGTAGTTGCCCACCATTGATATGATGAGGTTACAACTTGTTGCATTTTCTGCCTACTGAAGTCACAAAACGTAAAATATATCATTGTAAATCTGTGGTAAGGAAAGAGGATGGATTCCGATCATGAAGTGAAACATTTGGAAATGCAGAATGATGGGTGTCCAACACATTGCCTTGTCTTTCCACCCCCCGTGCTCATCATCAAATCCCAAACAATACCAAATCACAGTTCTTAAATTCTGCAAAGGAGGATGTCAGTATATATCAATAATTTGACATTTTACATTGATGTTACATACAACACCATGTGATATAATGTATAAACTAATTAGAAAACCCAAGGGGCTAGAGTTATTGGTTGCACCTGCCGATTCAGACACTGTAAACTGACACAGTATCCTGGTTGAATTTACACCAAAATATAAACATGTTATCTATGTTTGCAGTCATTATTTGTCCTTGCAAAAATCAGTAAAATAATGAAAATGTAAAGGCACAAGTGCCTGTTAAATTGGACATTTTAAATCGCAGTGTCTGATTGGGCAGATGCAAGAAAGAACACCAACCCCTTGAGTTTTCTAATTAGATCATAAATTATAGCACATGGTATGATGCAGAATCCATGGAGCTCATTTTCAGTGAAGTCAAAGGTCCTTAAATTAAAGATGCACAGGCATATGCTCGGAGAAAAGCTCAAAAATTGTGAAGAGAGAAACAGAAATTATTTTGAAAATGGAAGCCTGAAGTCTCTGCAAAGTCTCGTCTTTATCCTCAAAAAGTCTAATCATGAACCCAGTTTTCCCCCATTTGGCCTGGACCTCAGAGACCAAAGAAGAAAGTAGCAGCACTCTATGGGGTCTTCAAAATACAAAAAAAGTTTAATAAACAGGGATCAACATTTCGGTTGATACAAGAACCTTAGTCAAAAATGTATTCTTGTGTGAACCAAAACGTTGATCCCTGTTTATTAAACATTTTTTGTATTTTGAAGACCACTGGAGTGCCGGTACGTTCTTCTTTGGAGATATCGACTGTTTTTGTAGTCTTGCTGGACTCTTGTTGTGGCGTTTTCCTGTAGGTAACGTGAGGGCACCTTCTCTGAACCTCAGAGACCAAAATAGTCTCCTGCTACAAGACACTTTCTGACACTGGAAGGCACCTAACATCCCATTGACTTGAATGAGGTTGAATGTGTCTTTTTGCGCAGTGACGTTACTTATGACAGAAGACTGCTTCGTACACACTAATCATTTGGTTCGACCTTATCTACATTTGACAAATGGTGTCTGCCCCTCTGACGAATGCTGGTGGATACAAAATTAAATCACGTTATTTATGAAAGTGGGGTGGCCAATCAGACTAAACTACAGTAAAGGCAGATCCTTTTGACTGGCTGTAGAGCCCTCCTCATGAGGATGGCCAATTCTGACTTACAATTTACAGGTAGACTGCTTCTTTTGAAAGTCTGCTGTAAGGTTAAAACTGTACATGGCCACTAGTATATGTTGATTGGCTAATAACTGGTATGTGGTCAGCAAACACAATGAATAAAGCATATGTCCCCCGTGTCTCTAGTTCTGATCTCACAAAGTCTAAACTACCAAGTTAAAAAGTATATAAATGCAAAGTTTGAGGAATCAAAGTACTGTGAAACATCCTAGTGATCGTTAGAAGGCAAATAATTATAAGATACGGCAAGATATCAAGCAAAAAAGGAATGTTTCTAGAAATACTCAAAAATATGGATAACAGAGAAGTCAAGGAAGATACTTTGGCAGTAATAATCAAAGTAAAGAGACAAAATCTGGAACGGTTCTAGATACACACCATTCTTTACTAGAACTCATTAGTGCTTTACAAGCAAGGACATCATTAAAGTGAATGACATTACAATGACCTAATTTTCTTTGATTTGTGAAAACGTTTCTACCATCAAACAGTACCATAAATTTGTGTTTATAGTAATATATTCAACACCGTAAATTAATCTTTAGCATTCCCTTATGATGTACAGTACACTTCATGGCAGGGACAGGCCAGTCTCTCTATTGAAGTACCAGGTACGCCATGGCATGCTAATCGTCTGGGGGACGATCTGGCTAGATGCTCCAAAAGAGCGGTGGGCCAGATGGAAACAATAGTGCTGCCCCCTCCAAGTGAATGGGCCAGAAGCAGATCACCCGGCGCCGAAAGGTGTCTTGTGGAATAGCGCAGCTTTGTAAATACGGCCCTATATGTTTTTGACCTTTTAATGCCAGATAGGACAAGTAACAGGTAGTTTGACCACATGGGTCCTGGTTTGAACAGATCAGCCTTACCAGATGTTGTTCATAGTTACACAGTAGATGTGGTTGAAAAAAGACATGCGCCCTTCAAGTTCAACCTATGCTAAATGTAGACGACAGATACTTTATCCTATATCCGTACTTACAGTATATTGATCCAGAGGAAAACAAACAAAAAACTCAAATGAAATATCATCCAATGATATTTCGTAAGGGGAACAATAAACTCCTTCCTGACTCCAAGAATTGGCAAATCAGATTACTCCCTGGATCAACATCCTTACCATGTTTACTTATTTGGAATATCCCTGTATACCTTTTCTTTCTAAAAAGATGTCCAACCTTTTTTTGTAACAAATCTATTCTATCTCCCATCCCAGTCTCCATTGGTAATGAATTTCACACTTTAACTGCCCTTACTGTATAGAACCCTTTCCTTTGTTGCTGGTGAAATCTCCTTTCCTCCAACCTTAAGGGATGAACAAGAATCCCTTGTACTGCCCGTGGGATGAATAGTTCTTTTGAAAGCTCCTTGTACTATCCCCAAATATATTTGTATATAGTAATCGTATCCTCTAAGACGCCTCCTTTCTAATGTAAATAAATCTAATTTAGCTATCCTCTCCTCATAAGTTAGATTGTCCATCCCCTTTATTCATTTGGTGGCTCTTCTCTGCATTCTCTCTAGTTCCATAATGTCTTTTCCAAGGAGTGGTGCCCAAAATTGTACTCCATATTCAAGGTGTGGTCTTACAAATGCTTTATAAAAGGGGCATAATTATGTTTACTTCCCTTCCATCCATTGCTCGTTTAATGCAAGATCAGTTCTTGTTTGCCTTTGCAGCTACTGCATGATGTTGGGCACTATTGCTAAGCCTGCTGTTTACAAGCACTCCTAAATCCTTCTCCATCAAGGATTCCCCCAATTTATCTCAATTTAATTTGTAAGTCGTCAGTTTATTCTTGCTTCCCAAATGCATAACCTTACATTCATCTGTATTAAACCTCATCTGCCATTTACCTGCCCAAGTTTCCAGTCTCTCCAAATCCTTCTGGAGAGAAATGACATCCTGCTTCGAGTCTATTATTACCTTACACAATTTAGTGTCATCAGCAAAGATGGAGACTTTGCTCTCTATGCCAACCTCAAGGTCATTAATAAACAAGTTAAAAAGCTGGGGTCCCAGTACCGATCCCTGAGGTACTCCACTCACAACTTTAGCCCAACGTGAAAAAGTTCAATTTCTGACAACTCTCTGTTGTCTATCCTTCAACCAGTTTTCAATCCAGCTGCATATATTTTTACGTAGTCCAATTTGCTTAATTTTGTACACTAACCTCATGTGTTGAACTGTATCAAAAGCCTTTGCAAAATCTAAGTAAACCACATCAACTGCATTACCTTGGTCTAAATTCGTACTTACCTCAAAGAAACAAATAAGGTTAGTTTGGCATAATCTATCCTTCGTAAATCCATGCTGACTTACTAATAATTTTGTTTTCCTCAAGGTATTCCTGAATATTATTCTATATTAAACCTTCAAGTAGCTTCCCCATTATAGAAGTCAGGCTTTCAGGTTTGTACTTCCCTGATAGTGATCTAGCTCCCTTTTTAAATATAGGCACCATATCTGCTTTACGCCAATCTTGTGGTACTGAGCCTGTGAAAATGGAGTTCTTGAATATTAAATGTAATGGTTTGGCTATTACTGAGCTTAACTCCTTGAGAACTCTTGTATGTATGCCATTGGGGCCAGGTGCCTTATTTACTTTAATTTTATCAAGCCGCCTATGAACGTCTTCATCAGTTAAAACAATTCTTTGTTAATATAGAGGTTGTGGCTTCCTCCTGCGGCACTACAGTTAAAATTGATTCTTCCCTGGTAAACACAGAGGCAAAGAAGCGGACAGAGAGGAAGGTGATCCCAAGTGCCCTCAACCAGGCTAAATGTGTTGAAAAGCGCAAAAAGAGGAAGTAGTATGTGAGTGACACTCCAAGTCTCTGTTTTTATATGATTTGTAATTAAATTTTAGTTTCTCAGTGGATGTGTGCTATGCTGTTTTTTTCTTTTTCTATGATACACTGCTGGGGAATTCCGCTGACTTCCAGAGTTATTTGACATCAAGATTGTACCCTTTTGAGTGTAAAATCCATTTATGAGCACCTTATTTGTGTGTTAATGTGCACTGTATGTGCACATTATCAAGGGGTCAAGATCTGATGGAAATCCCAGACACTAAGGGTGTATCGTATTATTACCAATGGTTAATGGGTCTGTCGTCTGATAACATCATAATCTGAAGAGAATTATCGTTAGGGATCCACATCCGGTTCCAACTACCTGTTCACAGAAGTGTTGTGACTTGCACTGTATGATATTATACACTGTGTCTTTCTTTATTCTTCTCTTATATATACTGCACTGAGCACGGAGTAAAGAACAGCGCCAAGGAGGACAATTTTTCTATAAGGACTATCGATATAGGATTTGGACTATCCTAGTGACCTCGCGGCTGCTGGACTTCAGAATTAGGTGGTCTCTCAACACTTATTGCCCTTATACAAATTCATTGTATATATGTTTTGCATTGCATTATTTGTAACATAATTTACACATTATATGCACTATTATCGCTTTGGGTATAGAGCTCAAGTTGTGTATTTTTCCATTTATTTCTTTTATACTTCCTCCTGTGGCGCTACTATTGAGCTTGATTCTTCGCTGGTAAACACAGAGGCAAAGAATTTGTTTAATACCTCTGCTTTTTCCTTATCTCCAATAATCTGCCTACCCATCTCACACTGAAAGGGTCCTATATTTTCTTTTCTCATTTTTTGTTATTAAGGTACTTAAAGAACTTTTTAGGGTTGACCTTACTTTCTATTGCAATCCTTTTTTCATTATCCATTTTTGCTAATTTAATTGCCCTTTTGCAATTTTTGTTACATTCCTTATAATTCTGATACGATGTCTCCGTCCCTTCTGACTTAAAGAATCTAAACGCCTTCCTCTTCTTGTCCATTTCCTCCCCTACCTGTTTATTTAGCCACATTGGTTTTGACTTATTTCTTTTATACTTATTACCCAAGGGTATACACTGATAAGTGTGCTTGTCTAACAATGTTTTAAAGATTGCCCATTTATCTTCTACATTTTTCCCTGCAAAAGCATCATCCCAGTGTATTCCTTGTAGATTAGTCCTCAGTTTATTCAAATCTGCCTTTCTAAAGTTTAAGGTCTTTGTTGAACCCAAGTAATCTGTTTTTTTTATATATTATTTCAAATGAGACCATGTTATGATCACTGTTACCCAAATATTCCCGGACTTGAATATTTGTTAATACTTCTACATTGTTTGATATTAGCAAATCCAGTATTGCCCTTTCTTGGTTGGTTCCTCGATAATTTGGGTCATGTAATTATCTTTAAGCACCCCCAAAAAACAGTTTCCTTTTGTTGTAATGCTAATCTCATTACCCCAATCTATGTATGGATAATTAAAATTCCTTGCTTTCATTTTAGAAAAGACTACGAAATAGACTTGCTATTGACCTATTAAATTAGAGCTGAAACCTATTTCTATGGAGAAACACCTGGGGTTTTGGGTCGATAGGAGGAACCATTCTGTTGTTCTCGATCAACCTTGTCATAAGAAGCTGAAATGAAATAAGGTGCTTTTTCAGTTAATTAAAGGATTCAGCTGTAATCACCCAACACACTATCTTTGCCTTTTAACAGTTCCAATCAGTAGCAGATCTAGGTGTAATCAACAGCAGCAGGGGGCTTCAGAAAGCAAAACAAAACAAAAACAGCAGGAATCTTTGCTAATATACATTAATTGGCATGAGCCAGCATTATAGAATGTGGAAACAGCCTCTCCACTTACTCAGCAACTTTCTGTGAAGTAGCAGATTATGTAGGACATCTTTCCAGGGATAAATTGTTGGTACTGTATGTCGAGCACTGTGGGGATCCCTAGAGGAGATTCCTTGTGCGTCATCAGTATACTATAACGTATGTACAGTAGTCTTAGCCCTGCTACAACAGCGTGTTGATAGGAGGGAATTAGATGGGACCTTGAAATTAAAGCAGCAGTCACTCTACTAGGTTAAGAGCAGAACAATTTTTGCCAAGAAATCCTTTTCATAATCCTTTTAATATTTGTCAATGTACAGTAAAAAGACGGGTATATGTACAGTACAAGAGATTATTTTTCATCCTAGATATTGTCAATTTTAAAATATATATAAATTGTGGGGATCCTTGCTACCCTAGCTACTGCTAGAGAGAGGGCAGGGCCCCAAAAGGGGAGTGCCAGAGCATGTTTCAGAAGAGGAAGGGGATGTGACTTTGTAAATGGTTGCTATTGAAACAAAATGCTTGTTACATAATAATTACATTAAAAATCTAATTCAGAGTTGTTTTAAGTATTTTCTCATAGTACAGAACTGATTTATTATTAAAAAAAAAAAAAACATGTAGGATATTGCTTGGTCTGCAGTTTTAAAATACTGAAGCAACAAATAATGTACCTCCTAGCAGGTAGTCATACTTTTATTGTATTGTATTTTCTTGGTCTTATTTAAAAAATAAAATAAAATGGGGAGAAATGTGGCATAATTAATTGAAAACTAATCATTTAAAAAAAATATATGAAATGGCTGTGATCTAAAAGTTACTGTAAAGGTACAGTATTTCCAATTTTAAATCAAGATACTCTATGATGCAACAGTTTGCATATTTTGACTTTTAACCTAGCCCTGTACAAAGTTTAGTGTAACAGTTACACTGCTGAAATACACTTCGACTATCACTTTATTTGTGTTACATCAATATATCTGTCTCTGTGTTTTACAGGTTATAAACAGCAGAACATCACTGGAAAAAATATTTAAAACAGAAGAAAACTGACGACCAAGTTTAACTCTATGGCCAGATGTTTCGAAATGCCTCTCAAAATAGCAATCTGCTTTACACTGAACTCGGAAGTTATTAGTTGCTTAGGATTGGCCTCCCTGGGAGGTTAAGATGTCTGCCACCATTCATACTTAAGACAACATAGGTTGTCATGGTAATAGTGGATGCCAGGAAAACAATAAACCGGTTAAAAGATTTTGAAAAAAGTTAGAAATTGATAAGCACAACATGACAGATTAGGTTATTTTAGAACTACATTTTTTTGAGGGGTTGTGGGGGTGGGGAGGAATATTGCTGCTTTATCCCCTTCAGGGCCCAATAGACAACTGCAGCATTTGTGGCTCACCTGTGCTGAAGCAGGGATATCCTTAAAACCCGACCTGTTGGTGGCTTGAGGACTAGAGTTAACCACTCCTGGAATAGGTCATAAAAAAGGTGGCAAACCTGGAGGTCCTTATGACTTACTGTAAGCTGTTCGTCATTGGATTTTGCTCCTTTTCTAGGACGACTCTTCCCTTGAATCATCCCCATTACATCCCCGGAAGCAAATCGTGTGATCGCTTGTGCCGTAATGCCGTGACCACGGAGGTGGCTGGAACTTCTAGCAGTTAAGGGATTCATGTAAACCTTTTTAAATCGTGGTCACCTTTTCCCGCCTTGTTTACAGTACGTAGCTGAAAGCAGGCATTGGGAGATGAATCCTTTGATGTCTGGTATAATAAATACTGTATCAATTTTAGCATTTCATACAATTGTTTGTCTCTACTTTTCAGAAGCGTTTATAATGCCCAAGAGTCATCCACGGATACTATTACCCAAGAGTCATCCACGGATACTATTACCCAAGGGTCATCCATGGATACTATTACCCAAGAGTCATCCACGGATACTATTACCCAAGAGTCATCCATGGATTCTATTACCCAAGAGTCATCCATGGATACTATTACCCAAGAGTCATCCACGGATACTATTACCCAAGAATCATCCATGGATACTATTACCCAATAGTCATCCATGGATACTGTTACCCAAGAATCATCCATGGATACTATTACCCAAGAGTCAATAGACTCAGATCCCCTTTCAGTACATGTAATATAAATAATGTGCTGCTTTCAATGGACAGGTCATGGCTGCCCATTGAGCTCTTCCTTTCCCAACAATGTGTCATTTCCATTAGTACCTGGATAACACCTTTGGGACGCAAGGATGAAATGTGCCAAAAGGTGGGGCATGAAGAAGTGGGGAACACACGGACTGAGAAAGGGGTGCAGAGGGAAAGACAGGATGGGTATACAGAGAATGACCGAAAGTCAATAGTGACATGAAGGTAGATGTAATGGGAGAGCGAGAGATGGGGACACCCAGGGTGTGCGAAAGGAAGAGGCACAGGAAAGAAGGAACATTAATCTCTGTACCAGCTCAGAGGAGTCGGGGTGGGGGGGTTGTAGACACATTGAAAATTAAATTCCACCAGCCTTTCCTTCTACTGTTTCAGGTTTCAAATAATTAAACAAGATCGCAATCCACCAAGAGCGGCATAAGCGCTCATACGCATTGCATGAATGATTTATCTGTTACACACCAACACCGGGAGACAGTTCCATAATTACCAAGCTCAAAACGAAACACTTCAGGAAGATTTTTACGTTCAATATACACAAGGAATGTGGTTGTCAGGGTGAGAAACAGAAGGGTCTCCTTAAAGTTATATACAGTATATAAATAAAAAAAAAACACGACAATTCTTGTAATTCAATTATTTCAACCGCGTTGCCACGGTG
>NC_134484.1:355417826-355452826 GCF_040206685.1 Ascaphus truei
TGCACATCTCTGAGAATGACTGAAATGGAAAAGCTACGTGCTGAGATGGAAAAAGTGGAAACATTAAGTATGGTTGTTTTAAACACCTATGTTTGTCGGTATGTAGTGGATGACCAGATGAACTCATCGGTTTGAATATCATCAGCATAAAAGTGAAAGGGCATAGAAGGCTAATAGTAGAGGGAGGCGCTCTCAGGTGCATGTAGAACCAGAGCATCAAGTCAAAGTGTTGCAAAAGGATATCCACAGACCAAGGGTTCCCAACCTTTTTTACATAGTGCACCCTGGGCTAAAAAATTATTTGTTCAGCAAACCCCTAATTCATAAACCTTATTGCCTACTCAGACTATTGCTAACAAAACTTTTTGCCCGATCCCCGGCTGTATCGCATCATGAGCTTGTGGAGGGAGCACACGCTTAATAAGTCACGTCCCACAATGCCTTGCTGCTGTAAATGCAAACATTGTGAGGAGCAACTTTGGAAGCTCCTGCGGTAATTGACAGCTATATCACCCACGCTAAAGTGCGGTTTGGAGCATTACTAAGTGTGCAGGGGATTGGTCAGGGGGCAGGAAAAGCTCTCGGCTTCACCTCGGGCCTTCAATTCTTCCAGCCAGGCCATTATTGGCCAGTAATGCCCTGTTCTTCGGGGATTATTACTTAAGTAATACATTGCGAGTTACCTCTCGTTTTCAAGTATGTACTGGGCATCGAGTTACAGTATGATGACAAATACATGGTTAGATTAAATGAACAGGTTTATACATTAATAGCAGGGAAACCACCTCGAACGAGGGAAAAGCGGAGCACTGCGGTGGGGTATAGCGCGGAAGAAAACGGCACACCAATAAATAAAATCTAATTTATTGAGTGATTGCGTGAGACATCCAAAAAACAGGAACAACTAACCACTCTTGACAAAGGGCTTTGCCCGAAACCTGTCAGAGTGGTTAGTTGTTCCTGTTTTTTCGATGTCTCACGCAGTCACTCAATAAATTAGATTTTATTTATTGGTGTGCCGTTTTCTTCCGCGCTATACCCCACCGCAGTGCTCCGCTTTTCCCTTGTTCGATGTGGTTTCCCTGCTATCAATCTTCAATCAAGATGGATGCACGCACCATACGAGTTCTTGTGTACTTACTTTGGATGTCTATTCAATTAAGCCTCCATCTCTACCAAAAGTGAGTTTCCTGTGGAGTTATCCTGCATTTTGATAGACTGTATTACCTATATGCTCTAAGTGGCCTCATCTGAGTGTGGTGGTGAAAAGGGGGCACTTTACCTTCGGGTGGTTGTGCCTCCCCAGTACTCCATAAATCCCATTTTATGATTTAAGTCTGTTATGTTGGCGGCCACTATTTTATGAGTCATAGGTTATTAAATATACTAATGATTACTATCTCAGCTCACTATATTTGAGCAGCAATACAAGGATTATCACGATACTCCCAGGATCAAGATGCTCAAGTGCTCAGTTTCAAGGGGACATATAGGATATCATAATTTATGCCTGTGAACTGTTCCTGTTGCACCGACAATGGACTGTATGTCTTTTTTTTTTGTGTACTAGAGGTTTATACATTATATTTATAGATATTGCATGCACAGTAAGAGGTAATATAGATATATTAAACGCGTATATAACAGTTGCAGATCAGATTAAAATGTGAGGCAGCTTTAGTTTTGAAACAATTTAGACTGATATAGATACAGTTAGAGCTTCAAGAAAAATCAGCCAAAAGGCAGAGTAGACAGGTTGCCTTTTATCTGTCTGTTTCCCGCATGGCAGAAAAAAAATGGTTCACCCCATCGTATCTTCAATGCACAAAGCTATTGCACTGAGGGGGTTTAAAGCCGCATCTTTCTGTAGCATTGTGTGCTTTCTTATGCACATTGCTTTTATTTTTTACATCCCTCTTGAATTCTTACTTTCCCAAGATCTAAAAACTGCCAGAGAACAAGAGGACAAAAATATATACATCATCTTCAGCCTTTGTCGACCCAGGGCTGTGCACACACACTACACACACTTTTTTGTGCAAAGGGAATTAGTGCACTCGGTAAAATAGAATACGTGTCAGTTTTCATTCTCCACGCATTTATACACACAAATACATATATAAACATATGTTATAATCATAGAAGGAAGGATACACAGCACAAATGACTGTCCGTATACTATAAAAACCAAACACTCTCCGTGCCGTTCTCTGTATTCCCGGAACGAGAACTATGTATCTTAAGGAAATCAAATTATGAAGCAAGTGTTACTTTTACCGGAGAGAAATGAAGAAGCTGCAATATTTTCTTTTCCAATGAAAAATGATGCCTGGATGTTCATTCCACAAAGGAATAATCGTATTAAAATTAGTAAAAAAAATGGAGCTAAGTTCTTTTCCTAGAGAATTAACTAAGGCAGACCACTCACTAATAAAGTGCAACTTAATAAATCATGTGGAATCTTATTTTGTTCAAACCCTTACTAACTCCTAGCACCATCTGTTACCATCAAAACTATATGACAAGATATGATATATAATTAATAGGTAAACAACAATCTAATTAAAATGGACAAATACTCCATGTTCCTGCCATTTGGGAGCTCTAATTACAGACTAAATTTTAAGCTTGAATTAAATATTTAAGCTGGAAAATTAACTTTCCTTCTCGAGCCTTGAATACATTAATACAGATATGTGAAGCGACTTCCTGATGGGAACTTAAAAATGTAATTTAGTTTCATCAAAGCAGTTACTAATTGTTAAGCAGCAGTACCTTACCATATGTACACAATAGCTATTCAGAGCTAAAAAGGTGGTTTCAAAGCACCCCTTAGCAACTTTCTTTCGCCCATAAATATAAAATGTATATATAGCATTGCAGTTTACACGGCACAGTGCAAATAAATTAAGAGGCAGTCTTCAAGGGATTTTAGGAACATGAGCCATAAATATGTAAATAGGCAAATATTTTAAACAATCAATCCAAAAAGCAGACTAAAAAACTTTTTAATTCACATACGGCATCCACATGCTGGCAGGTTTTATAGAGCAAGAGTACAGTTAAAAAACTTGATGCATATTGTAAAAACTTGCGTGCATCAGTCCAAACAGGCTGTATAAACATTTGTCTTTTTCAGTATAACACAACAGTACGATGTATGTTAAATGATGCCAGCAGGGGTAGAGAACGATGCAGCTTCCCATAGAGAAATGTAAGGGGGGTGAGGAGGGGATCATGATAATCCAGGAGTGGCCAACTCCAGTCCTTAAGGGCCACCAACAGGCCAGGTTTTCAGGATATCCCTGCTTCAGCACAGGTGGCTCAACCAGTGGCCTAGTGAAAGACTGCCCAACCTGTGCTGAAGCAGGGATATCCTGAAAACCTGACCTGTTGGTGGCCTTTGAGGACTGTGTTAAGTGACCTAGGACATTTGGCGGGGCATTTAATGACGGCACATCAGAGCGGGCGGTCTAGGCAGTGTAGCGGTCCCGCGCGGGACATTTAAATGCACTTATCAGAGTTAGTTTGTCAGGCACAAGAGCGTGCAGTGGACATTGCAGTTAGTTGTAGAGCGGCGAGCTCTCCTGCCGCCATGTGTCTCGCCGGTGAATTGTCCCGGTGGCGAAATGCGGTGGATTGCCGGTGGCGTTTTGGTGACGGACAAACAGTGTGTTAAGACCACTGAACCGTTTTTATCTGAAACATCTCTCAGATGCACAAGGAGGCCAAAAAAGTGCTGCACCCCATTTTGCACTGGAAAGCTTCTTATTTAAAATAATGGAAAGCAGGGACCTTGTTATCCAGCATTGAGAGTATTCACCTGTTACCGAGTATGAACGTCATTTTCAGGTCTCCCTCTGCCTATTAACCAGAAAAATAAATCTTTAAAAACACTGCTGAAATAATACACAATATTTCTAACCACCACCCTCCTGTTTCACAGAGATGGCTGTCCATTCTGTCGTCAATTACCTAGGAAAGAATGTAGCAGTCATTCCAGAATTACATGGATCAGTGTCGCGTTCTAAAGCCATTTCAGAGGAAATGACCAAATGCCATTTTTAAGCACCACTATGGTAACTAATAACAAAAATATATAAGCACGTAACTAAAAGGAAGAAAAAAAGATTGGAAAAAAAAAAGAAGAGTTAGACTGCTGACGTAAAATCAATATTTATTTTTCACCAAGATATACTGAGCAGTACACTTGAATAAGAAACCTATAAGCAGGAGGGGGGGGGGGAGCCAAGGCATCTAAAAATGTGTACTGCTGTCGCCAGAGTTACACATCCCTCTCCCCTATCCCACCGCCGTGCCTCGCTCCTGCCGGCTTCACGGCACATTGCTAACTGACCTGGCTGTTAGTCACCGTGATCGGCACTGCGCAACCTATAGGTGCCGAGGAGTCGGCGGGAGGGAGGCACGAGATGGGGGGTAGAAGGAGAGGAGAGGGAGCCTTTGGTGACTGCCCACCCGTTCTCATTTGCCTCAATGCAGATTGTGTCAGGTGGGGGGATGTGTGTGTGTGTGTGTGTGTGTGTGTGTGTGTGTGTGTGTGTGTGTGTGTGTGTGTGTGTGTGTGTGTGTGTGTGTGTGTGTGTGTGTGTGTGTGTGTGTGTGTGTGTGTCAGTCAGTCACACAGTCACCCACGGGAGCCAAGCTTTGGCTCCTAAGTTTTTTTTTACATTTTTGCCCACCCCTGTGTATAAATGTTTCAAAAGCTTTGTATGCAATCATTTAATCTGTGAAGAACACAAATGCAGGTCTCCAGAAATTATTTTAATGTCATGTCCAGCCCCCCTTGATGACCGAATATGGTCCTACAGTATCCCTCGTCATGACGTTAATTCCCATATTCGGTCATCTACGTTATCAAGGGGAAGGGCAGATCTGGGGACTACTTCAGAGCTGCACTGGGGAGACACTGCTTCTCTCTGGGACTCATCAGCGCGGCTCTATCAGACCGGAATGCGTCATTTGGTCACGGGTCGCAAGCAAAAGTCCTAGACCGCCATCAGACTGGCTGATGTGTTCGGGTTCTGAGGCAGGAATAGTGCTCTCATTGAGTATTCAAGACACACCACATTAACCGCTACACCACACTACTCCCTATGGTTATTCATTTTCATATGGTATGAAAATGAAGCATTGATGAGGAGGCATTCAGGTCTAGGTGCAAAAACTTCGAGAAGCTTTATTTACACCGTGAGTAAATCATCCACTATATATTAACGTTTCAGAGACGCAGCCCCCGCATCAGAAACCAGTGTTATTTTATCCGTACACTGTGTCCTGCCCCAAATCTGGCACGTCATTTAACGAGAGTTTTGATGCGGCGACATTGATGAGTTAATGGGTGCAACAACGTTGGCTAGATCTGTATGTCAGAGTACTATGTATACAACGAGTTTTGCCTAAAATCTGTCCACTTACTGTATTCTGATCAGGTAGACAGAGTTTTAGCATTATTTGACAGTACAAACTGTTGGTAAGCAAAGCCCCTGCAGCACTGTTCTCACAGATGTTTTCCATGGGAAGGAAAAGCAAGGAGTCTGCAAACCCTTGTCTGAACTGCAAGCAATGTGCATAATTGTAATCAGTGAGAGATAGATTTCAACCTTCCTTAATTTGTCTCTTTTCAGGGTAGATTTGGCCTCTCCCCGTACTATTCATTGATAAACACATGTAACTGCTTACTCGGACATACGTCACATTCATCTTATACTGTATATTGTATACCGTACATCAATTAGCACAGATCTACAGCAAAAAGGCCATGTAAAAAAAAAAAAAAAAAACTCGCCATGAGATTGGTTACTGTGACATTTTCGGAACTGCCGCCTGCTCTTTAGAACTCAGTATGTTTACAGATGATAACTGATCCTGTTCATTTGAAGTTACATAAATGCTACATATAGATTCGGAATAACAAATACCACCCGGATAATGAGATCCAAACATTGGGCTTACACAGCACAGTTTCATTGCCCTGATATATTATTCTACTACACACTTGGATAAATGTTCTATGACTCTACGTTTATGTTGACCTGATTTTTGTAAACACAGAAGTAAAAATAGAGAACTAAACCAGAATTGGTGTTATTTTAAAAACTTTTTAAGCTATCGATGACAATCATCCCATATATGGATTATAAATGTATAATCTGTAAAGATTGTGTTGTGATATAATAATAGCTCATCATTTAGCCCGGCTCAAAGGTTTAGCTGCATTAAGAAAAAGCGATAGTATTATTGAATACATATGGGGAACATTCACTAAATGTCGATACTGTATTGATTAAAAAAAAATCATCAACCTATTCACTAAGGGTAGATCACCCACAGTAAAGCAGAGAAAGGAGACTTTTTACTGCAGAGATGTGTCTCCAATATTTTTTAATTATCACTGATAACTGTTGATATTGGGCTACCGAGTAGATCATTAAAACAATTCTACATCAAATGAAAATCTCACTTGTGAGCACATTCACACGTCTCAGACAGGGCTGCAACCTGCTTCCCCCATTATCTCTTATGTCTTGGCATACCTCCCACTGCAGCAAGGGATTCTGGGAAATCACATGCACACAGTGTCACCTTTTACTTCATGTCTATTTTCTCATGGATCCCTATAAGCGTATGCCTGCCGCAGTACAGAGCTTTTCAGCACAGCCCGAGTTACAGAAGCCAGTTAAACCTACTCGCAGACTTCTGTTTTGACCTTTTGGGTCTCTTCAGTGTTTTGAGGATGGTTATACTGGCTGTGCAATGTGAAGCATTTGTGACATTTTACAATAGCAACTAGCCCCTTAGTAAACCACTTGGCCAGCAAGGCACTGTAAAAACCATGGCCACGGTCTACTAAGGGCTTTATACAGCCCTCGCACCCTAGCAGTACACTAGGTGCAGTACCCTCCCTTTGCATACTAAAGAGGCAAGAGAAGCATTGCATGATATTGCACTATTAACCTCTATAACAGGGGTGGCCAACTCCAGTCCTCTAGGGCCTCCAACAGGTCAGGTTTTAAGGATATCCCTGCTTCAGCATAGGTGGCTGTTGACTGAGCGACGTGTGCTGAAGCAGGGATAACCTTACAACCTGACCTGTTGATGGCCCTTGAGGACTGGAGCTGGGCACTCCTGCTCTATGACATGCTAGGGGCAGCAAGCCATGAGTTGACTAACTAGATCGCTTATTGGGCTACTACAGGGTTAATATAAAATGCTGACATTATAATTTGTACTTTATTGTTGTGAGGGTTGTGTTTACGGTTACCCCCTTTATTGCAGTAAGGGCCTGAAAGGCATTCCTTTGCAATGCATTGACGGCCTTCAGAATTAGAAAATATCAAATCACTCTGTTGCCATAGGGTACTGCGATGATTAATATTACATGAGCCCATGATACGCAGATTTATTTATTTTTATTAGGAATTGCAATAGTGACTACCATGGATCTCCTTCATTATCACCAAACACCTGCACGCAAATCAGTTCAGTAACGCAAGACGAGAGCAAGAGAGCGAGAGGTAGGGGTACCTGTACCGTGTTAGCCGAGCTTAGTAATCAAAAAAAAAATAGATGATACCGTTCTGTGGCTAACAAATGCTTTTATTTGTGCGAGCTTTTGAGATTCACTGATCTCTTCTTCCGGTGGTGTTACAATGAACAAAGCAAGAGAGGTTTTTACTGAAAAACAGTGCATCTTGGAATGTATCTGTGACTGAAGCCTATCCCTCCCCCCTGTGCAGTATGCGATTTATGACTTAAGGTGTTAAATGGTCCCCGAATGTTAGTGACAGTTTAGGTAAGAATGTAGAATTATACATTGTCACATGATTTACATATAAAAATGAGGGAAAAAAGGGGGGAGGGAGTAGTATTGCTACTTTAAATCAGCAAAAATACTGCACAGTAATAATTGCGAGTTTAAGCCCTATATATTTGTTAAGGATAGTAATACAGCACATTTTAGTTGCAACAGATGCCATGGTAGAACAGAGTATTAAAAAAAAAAAAGGATTGTGAAACTTAAGAAATGAAGATCATGGCGCATAATACCACCTAACATCATTACACCAACAATAATATGAACACATGTTAACCCCTTCCCCCCCACCCGCCTCTCTCTCTCTCTGGAAGATGTTGCTGTTACTACTGATGTTTGTGGTGCGGTCATACCTGTGAGGGTCCAAGAGAGCCGAATGGTCCACGATGGTGTGGGGAACAGGACAGGCTTTTGGTGAATTCCGACTTCGCTCATGGTGTCAGCGCCTCCAGCTTCAGTGGGCTCCAGGATAATAAAAAACAGTCCCCCACCAAATCAGACTTCTTTCACACCCCTGCCCAATTGACTGAAGACTTACACAGGGGTATATAAAACAAAGGGGCTTTATTGGCAGTCACTGCAGATGGTATACAGCGGATGCAGATAGTGGCAGAGGCTCCCAGGCCTCTGGATGGTGCTGGGCTCTCTGTTGTCTTGAGGCCTCTGATTTCTCTGGCCCACTCATTCCAGGAGGGACTGACTGGCCTGGCTCACTCCCAGTTGGGAGGAGCAGCACACACCTCTCTCTAGGAGGGGTGGGAAAGAACCAACTCCAATTTGGCACTTCCTCTCTGATGCTCCAGAAGGGGAGGGCACAAGGTCTGTATCACTATTAAACCCTGTTTTAACGCGGTCCTCTGGGTCCACAGAATGAGCCCGCATTATAACCGGGATCGCATTATGAAATTTTGCTGCGCGAGGACTTACCGGCATCTACAGCTCTCTCCTCTCTGCAACTCTCTCCTCTCCCTGCTTCATCAGGCTCCGTCCACGTGCACGGCACTTACGTAGACTTTCAAGCGCAGAGGAGGGTCACGACACACACACACACACACACACGGGATTTTTTTTAAACATCAATCCTCTGGCGTAGCAGGTAGGGAATTGATACTAGCATATGAAAGATCCTGGGTTAGATTCTTGCATGTGTATTATATAACACAAATGGCGAACAGAATCGCCCAGTTCCCTATTGGCACGCACTCATGATGCACAAGTATAATTAACAAGGATACATATCCATTAATTTCAACCAAAATTCCTACTACCCCAATGAGGGTATATCAACAGTAACAGACAGACCGTCTGTATAAAAACAGAAAATAACAAAACTTTAATGTTGACAGATAGTCACGCCGAAACTAGTGTAAGTATGTACAGGTGAGTTAAAAAGGAATAAAAATGATCCCCCGAGGGGAGGTGTATCAGGTGGAAAGTTAGTAGTGAAATCAATCAGCTTTTTGTTTTTTTTATTTTTGTTATTGTTCGCCATTTGTGTTTTTGCTTTATCTCCTCCCTACGCACCTGGAGCCTTATAGTTGATTGTTTGTTTTTGATACTGAGCGATAACTGTATTTTTGTGTGTTCATGTGTATTATATAAAATGTATTCATGTTCAATTCCCACCTGGTGTACGGGTGTGTGTGGGTGTCCGTTAGCAATAAAGCATTGAATGTTTAAAATAAATAAATAAATAAATAAATAATGGTGATGATTTTAAAACGGGAGCCACGCTCAGACTGCGTTATAAGCGGATCGTGCTATAACGGGGTTGAGCGGTACTAGTTAAAGGAAGACACTTCTCATAGAGACACATTCAGCTGCAGTTCAGTATGTCATGCAAGACTGCAGGTATGATCCGGTTTAGTCCAAATTAGATACCAGGTTTAAGTATTGCTGTAGATTTCCCCAAAGAAAAATGGCATTGCTATTTTAATGTTTTAATAATTGAAATTAGTTGAAGCACATAGCAGGGCCAAACATACCTAATGACTGTAATTTGTTTGTGGATTAAATACTGGTTTCTGAGATTTCTTTTTTTTTTTTTAAAGGTATTTTTGTTGAAGATTTCCACTTCTACACAGAGAAAAAAAAACATACATCTTTGTTCTCAAACAGTACATCAGGTATACATCATTATTACTAAGCAGTGCTTTTCAATAAGGCACCTTCCGACGCCCTTATTGACCCTTAATTTGAATAGGCCATAAGGTGTCTTCTGGCATCAGAAGTGGTTTTAAAGAAGAGCAGCGCTTGGTAAATATGAGCCATAATCTTACAACAAGTGAGCATATGCTTTACTTGATCAGAAATATTAGCAACACTTTGAACATAAAAATACTTATCTGGAACCCAACAATTATACATTAGACAGTATCACATGAGTGAGGCCTGTGACGCATCTCCACAGATGTAGAACAAAGATTGTACACTATTACAGCCACAAAAATATCACAGTAGGTTCATCCCATTCTCCTCTTAGTGACGTTTCAGTCACTAGGACCAAGTTTTCCAAAACTCTCATCATGACCATACCAGGTCTCCGAGACAATCACCTAACATTCTATTAGACCGAAAAAAGAAAAAAAAAGTGCATTCACCTGGATGCAAGTGCATTGGTTATTTCCCAAAACCTGGTGTGACCATGAATCACGAGGAGAGGTTTGGAAAACACTGGACAGGATAAGGAAGAAATAAGAGTACTGGAACATCCCATTTGCACACAGTTCTAGAAAATATATTTACAAGGTTATCAAAGATATTTAGACTTGTCTGACTTTTTTTTTTTTTTTTTAAACATCCATGCTGCTCGTTCGTCTTTTACATCTATGCAGGTTTTACCTTTTTATTATTATGATTATTATTCTTGTATTTGTTTGGTGCCAACATTTTCTGCAGGGCAGTACAATAACGTTGTATGACATATAACATATATGTTAGGATAAACACACAATAAGGAGCAGGGGGTCACCCGCAGCTGAAATGTGGTGCACTATGGGGACCCCCTGCTTCCTGATCTAAAATAGTTTTGGGAATTCCCTTACAAGAATGAATGTGCGGGAGAAACCATGTGGCCCCTGGGGTCAGCCCCACTCTGATGGCCAATAGAAAATGGTGACATCATCATGACATTGCACCTTCTGTGTGACCCCGCAGGCATTTTTGTTTTTCCTTACAAGTACTGGCAAAAGTTAAAAAAAATTAAATAAAATGCTCTCTCTGCAATTGGGGGATTCCTGTATAAAAATATATATCTATAGATATACTTGATTTAGGAAGGGATTGCTGCTTTAAGACTGGGCTCCTAAAAAAACTAATAATTGCCATGAAATGTGCCACTTCAGTCCTACATGGGACTGCACCTCCAAATAGGTCTATTTTGCAGATTCTATTTTGTAACATGGCGTCCACAGTTCCAGGTGGCTATTTGATCAGAATTGGCTAGTGAGGTATGCGAGTTAGTATCCTGACAAAGGCTAATGTCCCACTGGAGGCTGCCGCCATTTACTTGCTACTGTAGGCTGCCATTGGCCTGCAGTTGCTGTACTCCCATTGGCTCAGGCGATCTCCCCCCTTGATTGGCTCACAGCGCACCATGTGACCGTGTCGTCGTACGGGAACACAATCTTGTTGTATCTCCTGCTGGCTGACGCACCACAGCGCCTTGTGAGCCTAAACAGAAGGAGACACCGGGGTCTGCAGCAACAGAGGTTAGTGACTAGTGTGTGGCGCACACGCCACCACACGCACCACCGTCACCTGGCCTTATGCTTGTAAACAAGATGTTACACTATGTCTTCTTGCCAATGAAATGCACAAATATTTTGTATTATAATTATTCTAACCATAAGATCGCTATGAATCAACCTGCCGTGCCAGGTGTGTAACAGTTAATTGTACATATTAATACATATGTTTAATAATAATAATAATAATAATAATAATAATAATAATAATAATAAACACTCTAGTTTGAAGTTTCATGTTTAACACTTTTCAGTGATTTTGTATAGAAAGTGATGGATGGCTATGTGCCATCTGAATTTGTTTAATATATTAGTGTTACAGTGGACATGCACCTGAATGTTTCCTAAATGCATGGCCATCTTTCCCCATTGTCTTTAAAGCAGCAATCCCCCTATTTTTTTTTAAATGTATTTTTCTTTTCTTTACAGATTTGGAATGGAGGGTCCATCAGAGCTGTACAGCGCAAGTCTGGGGACTCCCCAGTTCTTGAAATCCTAACCTTTTTATGTACGCGCAAGATGAAAGTAAAATAAAAAATGGCCACCAGGGTCATCCAACAGGAAGCCAACATGTTATGCGCTCATAACATTGGCCCACAAGAGTGAGGCTTGTACAGCAGCCATATTAATTCTCCATCCCCAAAAAAAACCATAAACACTGGCACACAACACAACACAAGTAAATATCTTGGAAACATAGGATTCCCTGGAGCTACAAATAGCACAGTTGAGCTTCGAGGAGGCCCTCCTGCACCCCCAAACCGTCCCTGTTTCGAATCGATAAAATGATACAAAAATAAAAGGTTTGAGGATTGCTGCTCTCATTTTAAATCAGGGTATTCAAGGTCCTGCTGGAGCTGTTAGCAGATATTAGTTAAAAATATATAAAACAGGAGTCAACATTATCCAGCATCAAGTTGTTTTTTTCTTTCTATTTTATAAGCAAATCAAGAGTTTATTTGCAGAAAACTGGCATGTATTTTTCACAGAAGCATGTAGCCATATCTGCCGTTTCTACATATATAGTACTAAAAAATTACACATGCAAAAGCGTCCATCTGCTTTCCTATAAAATGACCGACACCAAGGTATTCTATTCTAATCTACAGTATAGACTTGGAATAAAAACATCTGAAACTAAAAGCACAGTAGGAAACAATACTGCTCTAATACGGTGTGTTTAACAATAGTACTGGTGGGAGCACTCCATTGCAGAACAGTTTCTCTCTGCACTTTAACAGAAGGTGGAGGAAAACATATTGTCACTGCAAGGAAATAAAGATGCTAGCACCGACACGTGGCATCCTGGGCAACTTTGGGATTTTGCAATATGCAGCTTTATTTCAAGTCGTCTTTTGTACAATTTTTTTTCTTTCATCGCTTGTTCATCATTGTGAC
The DNA here is from genome assembly GCF_040206685.1 of Ascaphus truei. Taxonomy (NCBI): domain Eukaryota; kingdom Metazoa; phylum Chordata; class Amphibia; order Anura; family Ascaphidae; genus Ascaphus; species Ascaphus truei. The sequence goes on from NC_134484.1 coordinate 355,430,805, forward strand.
CTCTGCCAACAACATGAAAAGCCCCTGTGAACTGTGTTCAGGTAGTCCTCGTTATCCAACGTTTCACTTTACAACGAATGGCATATCCAACGCTTTACAATGCCACCCTAAGGGCTGTTTTTCGACCCCTGAATGCGTTATCCAACGCTCACTGCCACTGATTAAACATGGGACTCACTTTACAACAGTTTCACTATCCAACGCTACTTCCAGAACAGATTCCGTTGGATAACCGAGGACTGCCTGTATATACACTTTGACTGTAATCACAGTAACATTTTGTGTACACGTTGAGCTGAAGGGACGATTTTAATAAGTTACTTACTGTGGTGTATCCTCAAATGATAACAACATAAGAACAGAGTGATGGGTAGCCGCGTTTGTCCATTCTTCCATATAGTAACAAAGGAGGGAGAGGAGGAGGTGGTATATCATCTTTTTATCGGACCAACAAGTAGTCGATATGTTATAAGCTTTAGAACCTCGCAGGGTCCTTCACCGAGTGAAGGACCCCGAGAAGTTCGAAATCTTGTAACATAACTACTTGTTGGTCCAATAAAAAGATGATATACCACCTACTCAATCTCCCTCCTTTGTTACTACACAACAAGAACATGAAGTCATGTTTTCTCATATAAAGAGCATAGTGTTAACTATAACGGACGTTCGTCAATGACATTTACATTATATGCAACTAAAGCAATATTATCGCATCGCCTATCTAACCTAAGTCATAGTTAAACTTGGCATTAGTCCCACCCCGACCCTGAAATAAGGCTTTGACAGATCTGGGTGGGTGTAAGACCACAGTGAAAATGCAACTAACATAACTTTAATTCCAAGCGTCATTTCCCTCTCAACTTGAGCTAAACACTTACAGTAATTCTGGGTCCGAATAGGAGCAACACTAAGGTGTATGTAATGTCACGTTACTGGAAGATAATGAAACGCAATGCTGCAATAACGTGATGTCAAGCCTACGCTAAAGAGTTCGGACACTGTTTTTGCAAATAATTTGCTGCGAGGGTGCCACGTTAAGTCAGGTTTTAGATCAGGACACGTTATGAGCTTTGATTTAATGGAGCCTTGTGCATCTAGCCCTTAAAGTAGTCTGCTCGTGAATCTGATAACATAATATGGTACAACTTTATTTTTTGCAAGCAGGTGGACCATAAAAGTTAAGCTCAAAGTGTGCCATATACAAGGCATAAAACAAATACTTTGAGCATAAACCTTGGGCACTGTGTGTCTTCAATCAAACCATTGCAATTAATATGAAATTCTAAATACAGAATATAATGCCACATAAATAGAATAACAGCCAAGTCCTGTCTAAGAAGCCATATGTTTTTTCCCATTGTTCAAAAAAAGAAGATGACTTCCCGTCACTTATGTTTCTGATTAGCAAGATGATTTATGCCACAATCACTAAAAATGCCAGCAAGTGAATGAGAAAATGCATAGTGACTGCACCAGATGTGCACAATAAACAGGAATCCCATTGTAATCTCTGGTACTTAGTTTATATGAAGGTAATGTAGGAAACACTCTTGGATACGGAAAAGTCACTTTTTTTTTTTAGATTTGACTATAAATGATATGAAATAAATAGTGTGTTTTATACTTTATGGCATGCAAACATTGATAAATTAGGTACAGTTTTGTTTTCTGACTTATCTACAAGACAAACCTGGCTAAAATCATGGGGATTAATTGCTTCAGAGGTGTGAAATGCAGCTTTTCCATTCTTTTCTGCACACTCAGTGAAGAAACCATGATTAATCACTGTTTAACTATTCTCTTGAGGATCTACAAGATTGCCAAGCAGGATTTATCCTCATAAATCCAAGAAACACAGGTTTAGATTTGTTGCCTGCAACTAAAGGAACGTGAATTTAAAGCAATACGTTATCAGATTTAAAAAAATGTCAATGCTTTATTACCAATACAAGAAAACAATGCTCTCTAATCTGCAATTTACAATGGGAATCTAACCACATAATCCCCAATGATCAGAGACATGTATAAAAGGAACAGACAAGTTTACTTGCTCACTAGAAATGAAGTTCAGCATCTCTGCTGCTAGAGGGGCACAGCTTTGCAGACTTTTCTGGCAACCGAAGGGTTGATACATATTCTCACAATAAATAATGTCGATTCTCCAGCACAGCAGCAACTTAAATGGGACAAGAAGTGCATTCCATCACTAACCATTCACAGGTGCAGTCCTATTTAGGACCAAAGTGAAATAATGGCAATAACAGTTTCCAACGGTGTCTCTTCAAAGGACATTAACATAACGTTACGCATGTTTTATTCCGTAAGAGCGTAGCGTTAACCATAACAGACATGAGTAATGAAGCTTTAGCAGCTTCTCGCCTAGCCACTAAAGTGCTTTAAAGCAGTTCAAACAATATCCTACATGTGTTTTTTGTACTATGAGAAAATACTTGGAGCATTAAAAAAAATAATTTTTTTTTAATTTTAATGTATTCTAATGTAACAAGCATTTTTTGTTTCAATAGAAACTATTGACAAAGTCATATCCCCTTCCTCTTCTGAGATTGGCGTCTGGCCCGAGCCCTGCCTTCTCTCTAGCAGTGCACCAATTGTATCCAGTGCCTGCCTGGTCACATGATCTTCCACACAGAACTTTGCATCGTGGGTACTGTCTTGCAGCAATAACAGTGAATTAAATAACCCCGAGCCAAGCGATAGATTACAGGAGAATGAATGGATCGATGGGCTACTTGTCAGTGTGCAGATTGTATTGATTCATATATTGAATGGAATTTATTTATTTTTTAAACCGCAGCTTTAAAACTTTGAGTGCCGGAGAGGTCCTGGTGCCCGAGTGCCACAGACTCTCTCCGGCACAGTGCGGTGATATGACCGTGTGGCGGCCATGTTGGAGGAAATTAAGGAGATGTTTCCTCACTGGTTAGATCACGTTCTGCCCTATGAAAACGCAGGATGCGACCCGAGCCCGGAAAAAAACAGCCCCGAGGATGACGTAAATTACTACATAATGGAGCCCCCAGAGTGCCAGTCCCCCATAACATGGTGACAACGCCCTGGGGCACACAGTGGTTCGGGGAACAGGAGATGTTGTTTGGACGCGGTTTCAGCATATAACCACCTTTGATATGAGCCCGGATTTACATAGTTATTGTTACATAAAAGATGAGGTTGAAAAAAATACATGTCCATCAAGATGTAACAGAGCTTTGTAGCTCGTGCCCTAAAGGGTTAAAAATCTTGTTGAATTATGTATAATTTTTTTGCCACATCACAAAACTGTAAAAGCTGCCCTGGAAGTGGCTGCGACGGTGGTAAAGCAGCAGTTCCAGCTGCCTTTTAAAAAATAAAAAAAAATAAAAAAAGTATTTATTTTTTTCCATTTACTATGTGCATCAATACAAGCCACACAATGATAAGTAATTAGCTAAATTGTCAATCGATCGGCAAAGATTCGGCTCGAGGGTTCACTAAATGGCTGTCAGAGCAGCGGAAGAGGACAAAAAGATGCAAAGTTCTGTGGGGAAGATCGTGTGACCAGGCAGTCGCTAGATACAATTGGTGCACTGCTAGAGAGAGGGCAGGGCTCAAAAAGGGCTGTGCCAGAGCCTGTTTCGGAAGAGGAAGGGGATGTGACTTTGTAAGTGGTTGCTATAGAAACAAAAAAGGCTTGTTACATTATAATACATTAGAAATATCTTTAAAAATTGTTGTTTATTTATTTAAAGGCTACAAGTATTTTCTCATAGTACAGAACTGATTTATTATATACTAGCTGATATACCCGGCGTTGCCCGGAGGCAGGGAGGGGGTGTGTGAAAGGCAGGAGGGGGGTGTGTGAAAGGCAGGAGGGGGGGGTGTGAAAGGCAGGAGGGGGGGGTGTGAAAGGCAGGAGGGGGGGGGTGTGAAAGGCAGGAGGCAGGGGGGCGTGAAAGGCAGGAGGGGGGGGCGTGAAAGGCAGGAGGGGGGGGCGTGAAAGGCAGGAGGGGGGGGCGTGAAAGGCAGGAGGGGGGGCGTGAAAGGTAGGAGGGGGGGGGCGTGAAAGGCAGGAGGGGGGGGGGCGTGAAAGGCAGGAGGGGGGGCGTGAAAGGCAGGGGGGGCGTGAAAGGCAGGGGGGGCGTGAAAGGCAGGGGGGGGCGTGAAAGGCAGGGGGGGCGTGAAAGGCAGGAGGGGGGGGCGTGAAAGGCAGGGGGGGCGTGAAAGACAGGGGGGGTGGGGCGTGAAAGGCAGGGGGGGGGGCGTGAAAGGCAGGGGGGGGCGTGAAAGGCAGGGGGGGGGCGTGAAAGGCAGGGGGGGGCGTGAAAGGCAGGGGGGGGCGTGAAAGGCAGGGGGGGGGCGTGAAAGGCAGGGGGGGCGTGAAAGGCAGGGGGGGCGTGAAAGGCAGGGGGGGGCTTGAAAGGCAGGGGGGGGCGTGAAAGGCAGGGGGGGCGTGAAAGGCGGGGGGGGCGTGAAAGGCGGGGGGGGCGTGAAAGGCGGGGGGGGGCGTGAAAGGCGGGGGGGGCATGAAAGGCGGGGGGCATGAAAGGCGGGGGGGCGTGAAAGGCGAGGGGGGGGTGAAAGGCGGGGGGGGTGAAAGGCGGGGGGGGTGAAAGGCAGGGGGGGGGGTGAAAGGCAGGGGGGGTGAAAGGCAGGGGGGGGTGAAAGGCAGGGGGGGGTGAAAGGCAGGGGGGGGTGAAAAGCAGGGGGGGGGTGAAAGGCAGGGGGGGGGTGAAAGGCAGGGGGGGTGAAAGGCAGGGGTGGGGGCGACACACACACACACACACACAGTGTCACACACAGTGTCACACACACACACACACGTCACCTAGAGCGACACACACGCGACACCTACCTCTACTTCCGTCCGCCGCCATCTTAGGCGCCGCGAGGGAGGAAGGGGTTTTTTCCTGCCGCCGCCATCTTAGGCGCCGCGAGGCAGCTGCAGCCTGCCTGCCCGCTGCCTGTTCCCCTGCCGGGGATGGAGATCAGCGGAGCGGAGGGAGGGGAGAGGTGAGCGGAGGGAGGGGAGAGGTGAGCGGAGGGGAGAGGTGAGCGGAGGGAGGGGAGAGATGAGCGGAAGGAGGGGAGAGATGACGCGAGGCAGCTGCAGCCTGCCTGGCCGCTGCCTGTTCCCCCGCCGGGGATGGAGATCAGCGGAGCGGAGGGAGAGGTGAGCGGAGTGAGGGGAGAGATGAGCGGAGTGAGGGGAGAGATGAGCGGAGTGAGGGGAGAGATGAGCGCCGGGTGTGTGGGGTGTGTTTGGGTTGTGTGGGGTGTGTGGGGTGTGTGTGGTGTGTGTGTGTGTGTGTTGTGTGGTGTTGTGTGGTGTGGTGTGTGTGTGGCGCGAGCCGAGGGGAAGAGAGTGGCAGTTGGGTGACGTCATACCCACCAATCTGATTGGCCACAGGCTGAGGACCAATCAGATTCACCGCAGCTAGTACCAACCTTTGATTTTATATATTAAGATATATATATAAAAAAAAAAACACATGTAGGATATTGCTTTAACTTTAATGGAGACATGGGTTGTAGTTTGCCTTTGTGTCGATCTTTTTATTGTCTTACTGCATGTTAGGTATTCTCTATATCAGGGGTGTGCAAACTTCGTCTGCGCCCCCCTGCCTGCTCTCCGCCCCACGCTCTCTCCCCCTCCAATACCCATCTTGGTTATTCTACGGCTTTTTCTGACGTCACAACGTCGCGTTGCCAATCATGTGACCCCGCGGTGTCATTTGACACCAGAAGCCGCCGGAGATATGGTAAGAGACTTACAGAGGCCTCGCACGCTCTCCTGGCATTTAATTTAAATGCTATGGGGAAGAGTGCAGGGCCTCTGTAAGCACCGTGTCCCCAAAGAGAATTTTGCCCTCCCAGTTTGCTCACCCCAGCTCTACGTCTCATTTGCCTGTTCATAGAAGGTTTTTCAGGTTAGAGTCATGCATACATCTGGACTAGAGGAAACAAGCTGAACAATTACATTCCCCATCAGTGTTTCCAATATAAATGTAAATATTCATTCAAAAATTAGTTGCAACATTTACAGTACTCGTTTCCCCCCCCCCCGATAAATAAACGTATGTTGATTTAACAATTTGTTTACTTTAATATCAACTTTAATGATGCCTAAACCTTGCTACATAACTGAAGTTCTTCACTGCAAAACAGGCATCTAGTTGCCTTTAGTAAAATTTCCCAAGCTCGTTCCAGTCTATCAACCATAATACAGTGTTAAAAATCGTACATACTAGGATTCTGTTTGAGGGAACGCAAATGAGCACAATGAGTGCATCCGCTTGGTAAGCTCATCCCTGGCATACGGAGCATTAAATATACAATCCTTATTATTTCCAATATAGTGTGCATATCTACAATATCACATATTCACCCTAGTAGTTGAATTGCTGCATTGTTAAGTAAAAGTACTGATGCCCCTCTACTGTAGGGGGGGGGGGGGGGAATTGTGGGCCTATATACCAAGACTATAATTTACATTTCAGTACTAAAAAGTAAGTATGAAGACCTTATACATATGCCGTATAATTTGTTTGAAATTATTTTTGACGTATCCTGTCATGTAACATTTTTGATTCAACGTAATTGAAAAAAAATGCACAATTCTGTTTTCATTTAACTTATAAATAATATTACACTAATAATTTATATTTACCAGCACTAGTTATACTTGCTAAACTGTGAAAATAATATATTTTGTTAATCTATATAAATGAAACATCTGTGCCATGTCAAATACATTTTTGGGTTAACAGATTTTGAACTCAACCGTATTATTAGGGTTTAAGACAGGATGCAACCCTGCTTTTCGCCATTATCTCCAAGCATACAGTGCTACCACTGCAGTCAGGGATTCTGGGAAATGACATGCAAATGAGCACACAGTCATATTTTATTTTATGTTCATTTTTACATGGATTCCTATAAACTTATGCCTGCCGTATTACACAGCTTTTCAGCACAGCTTAGGCTAAAAAGACGTGCATAGCCAGTAAACCTACTTACAGACAGGTGCTTTGGCATTTTGGGTCTCATCAGTGCATTAATAGAATCTACACAATGAAAAGTAATTAGCCTAGTTGCCGAACGGCGAAGATTCGGCTCGGGAGTAATGTCCGTCAGTGTAGCAGAAGAGGACCAAAGATTCAAAGTTCTATGGGGTAGATCATGTGACCAGGCAGTCACTAGATACAATTGGTGCACTGCTAGAGAGAGGGCAGGGCTCAAAAAGGGGTGTGCCAGAGCCTGTTTCAGAAGAGAAAGGGGATTTGACTTTGTAAATGGTTACTAGAGAAACAAAAACAACCAAGTGTAAATGGTACAGCAATGTAGGGAAAACAGCAATAACTTGGCTCTATAGGTTTCCTACTTACAGGATTCCAGAAGAAAACAGGCACTGGAATGTATGGTGGAGAGAAGATATGCAGGTGTAGTTGAACTCATCAATGTGCCAGTCAGTGCCTCTAGCATGTAGTAGCACTCGAGAGAAAGAAAGAACTAATAGTGCAGATCAATGTGACAAACACAGCTTTATGGCAATTAATAAAATGAACACTTACAATGGTGCTTAAAAAAATGAGCAATGGATACAATCAATGGTCATGATGCATCCGATATTCTCACCACCTCGCTACAGGGGGGATGTGTGCGGCTGGTCAACCTCGCGGTGTGCTCTGCTCTTCCGCTTCGTCGCGCCGTCGACTCCGTGACGTCACTTCCCCCGGCTTCTCTCCGTGGCTTCAAGGTGCTCCACGAATGTATGATCGATCCAACTGGCTCAGGGACTCCTCAACGCGTTTCGCCGACCTTGTAGGGTCTCTGGCTTCATCAGGAGTATAATGTCCCACTATAGACTGCAGGCTTAAATACCCTGACTGCTAAGTGCACTCCAATCAGTGTGTCTCTTCTAATAAAACAGCTGCTCTAAAGCTCCGAACAACAGGCGTATATATCCTAATAAACAGGCATCTAATGAGAATATAGATACCATCCATAGTAGAATACACAGGAACTAGAAACCTAATACACTGCATCAGCATGAAACTTGACATATATGTTTTGCAATAGGTTCAGGTTGATCTTAGTTTCATCTGTTCAAAGAATGTTGTTCCAGAACTGGGCTGGCATTTTTAGATATTGTTTGGCAAAGTCTAATCTGGCCTTTCTATTCTTGAGGCTTATGAATGGTTTGCACATTGTGGTGAACCCTCTGTATTTGCTGTCGTGAAGTCTTCTCTTTATGGTAGACTTGGATAATGATATGCCTACCTCCTGGAGAGTGTTCTTCACTTGGCTGGATGTTGAAGGGGTTTTTCTTTACCATGGAAAGGATCCTACGATCATCCACCACTTGTCTTCCGTGGACGTCCAGGCCTTTTTGTGCTGCAGAGCTCACCAGTGCATTGAGAGCTCCTTTGACCGCATGTTGTGGGTTCACAGCAACAGCCTCCAAATGCGAATGCCACACCTGGAATCAACTGCAGACCTTTTACCTGCTTAATTGATGATGAAATAACGAAGGAATAGCCCACACCTGTCCATGAAACAGCTTGAGTCAATTGTCCAATTACTTTTGGTCCCTTGAACAAGAGAGGGCTACATATTAAAGAGATGTAATTCCTAAACCCTTCCTCCAATTTGGATGTGAATACCCTCAAATTAAAGCTGATAGACTGCACTTTAAACCCATATTCATTATTTAACTGTAACTTGGATTTATTTTGGTACACAGCCGAAATAACAAAACTTGTATCAATGTCCAATTATTTCCAGACCTAACTGTATATGTACAGTATGTGAAAATGTCAGAGGGTTTGGGATTCAATGGCAGTGTTGGTGCAGAAAATCACAAGATATAGCACAAAAACATAACTATGAAGCCTCATCCATCTATAACTTATGGGTTCAGAAATAAAGCCGTTCACACACATCACATCTTCCTCCATGATTTACACAAAGCAGCAGCTCGTTTTAATAAAAACATCCCAAAACATAAAATTGATTGAGCCAACTGCTGTGCTGGGCATACACAACAGCTGATCAAAATCATTCAAGATTTTTATTCCTGCACTATTTCCTATGAGCTTGTAAAGAATTGTTGCCATTATATTACTGTAGGAGTTTGATTTATGGTACCTCGATTGCAATTGACTTTAATGGCAGATATTGCCGAATCGGGCGCAATAGTGCAGGCCGCGCTTTGATGCTTCCTGGCAAAAAATACAGTATAGTGTCCTTTCTTATCAGTTTACATAAACTATCATTACTATAGAGTCACATACTCCAGAAACATTACTGTTAATATGAAATATAAGCAGTGTTCTAAGCTTCAACCCACTTAAGATATACATCAAAAAATAACATACAATGTACAAAGTATTAAATAAACACCACACTAGTTTTGCAAAGTGTGCCGCTTTTCTGTATTTGTATATTCTGTCATAGCATGTTATAGATCATGAAATAGTAGTTACGGGAAGGTCTAGGTTACATTGGTTATGTAATTGAAAGTAATTTATGTATAGCACTTAATACAATGACGTTTATTGTAAGACAACATTTCAGTCCAATACTTTTGCAATAACTTTGTACTGAAAAAGGTCCCTGAATAGACCAATATGTTGGCTTACAATACCCTTCAGTGTATTTAGTGTTGCACTTTATTTTTTTTAATTTGAAATCTGATGATTTTGTTCTTTTTGTCATCCTTAAAATAAGAAGTCAACTGAAGTTTTTCCTTTTCTGCCTCAGATTTTTTTTATCGTCTATGTGGTGGTCTTTGGAACTGAATAGTGTTCATTTCAGCTCCGGGAACCCCCTTCTTTCTGAGATACCTCTAATGGTGATCCCTAGAGCATCCTTGGCTGTGTAAACAATATGATGGTTTGAATCTCCCGCTGCACCAAAGCCAATCGGAAGCCGAAATGTCTTCCGTCGCATCTTCCTATTGGTCCACGTGCGCAGGAGATTACAAAAACAGGAAATACCAGTAGCATGTACAGAGCTGAAATTAACGAGGTACAGCTCGGAGACTCCCTCTTCATACACACCTATATTTTTACTTATTTTTTAAATGCTGAGAATGTGAGAGAAAGCGAGAGAGTGCGAGAGAGTGCGAGAGAGAGAGTGCGAGAGAGAGAGTGCGAGAGAGAGAGTGCGAGAGAGAGAGAGTGCGAGAGAGAGAGTGCGAGAGAGAGAGTGCAAGAAAGAGTGTGTGTGAGAAAGAGTGTGTGTGAGAAAGAGTGTGAGAGAAAGAAATCTAATTTAGCTAGCTTCTCATAAATCAGATTTTCAATTCAATTTATTAATTTGGTGGCTCTTCTCTGTACTTTTTCGAGTTCCGTAATGTATTTTTTTGGATTGGTGCCTAAAACTGATCTCAATGTTCAAGGTGTGGTCTTACAAATGATTTATACAGTGGCATAATTATGCTTTCTTCCCTTACATTGATTCCCCGTTTAATGCAAGATGAGACCTAATTTGCTTTTGCAGCTACTGCATGACATTGGGCACTATTGCCAAGCCTGCTATTTGCAAGCCCTCATAAATGAATGTATGTACAGTATGTCTTTATTTATATAGCGCTATTAATGTGCATAGCGCTTCACAGCAGTAATACATGTGACAATCATATAGATAACAAATAATATAAATAACACATAAAGGGGAGAAGTGCTTCAGACATAGAAGTAACATTTTGGAAAGGGAGCCCCTGCTCCGAAGAGCTTACAGTCTAATTGGTGGGTAGGAAGGAAGTACAGAGACTAGGAGGGCATTTTGGTAAGTGCGTCTGCAAGGGGCCAAGGTTTATGTATACAGTGTAAAACTATCACTCAGAGCTACTCATATGCTTCCTTAAGCAGGTGTCTTTGAGTTGGGTCTTAAAGGTTGATAGAGAGGGTGCTTGTCGGATATTGAGAGGAAGGGCATTCCAGAGGTGCGGGGCAGTCAGTGAGAACGGTTTAAGGCAGGAGAGGACTTTAGATACAAAGGGGGTAGAAAGAAGACATCCTTGAGAGGAACGCAAGAGTCGGGATGGAGCATAGCGAGAAATTAGGGCTGAGATGTACAGAAGGAGCAGAAGAGTGAAAAGCTTTAAAAAAGTGAGGAGAATGGAGTGAGTGATACGAGATTTGATAGGAAGCCAGGAGAGGTATTTCAGCAGGGGAGATGCTGAGACAAATTTAGGAAAGAGCAGAGTGATTACCAATGATACTCAAACTTTGGTCCGCAACTCCTCCCAAGTCGGGCACCACACCAGCCTGGCAAAGTATTTTTTTATATATACAAGTACAAACATCAAAAAGTGTTACAGTATTACAGTATGACCTCATAGCAAAGGGACGGGTGGGCTGGAACTTTCCTGGCAGGGCACGGACTGACAACCCGCCCCTGCACAGGATCTATATTTCCCAGCCCCCCTCTCTCCCACATCACAGACCAACGCGGTGAGGGTGAGAAGGGGCGGGGGATCACATGGAAACACAGAAAGAGGAAGGTAGGGGGAGCCTAGGCACTGCCGTCTTGGTGCCCTGTTGCCTAGAAGCTCAAGCCTACTTTACTCTAGTCTAAATTCCAATTGTTTGTTAATATAGAGCTTGTAGCTTCCTCCTGTTGCAATATTTTTGCAATTGACTTCACCTTGGTAACTACAGAGGCAAAGAATTTATGTAATACCTCTGCCTTTTCTTTATGTCTAATAATTTGCCTGGAATCTCACATGGAAATTGAGTGAGGTATTTGTCCCTTACTGATTAAATGATGGCAGGGAGAATCAGAATTTCAGGTCTTTCATACAGTAGACCAATTATAAAATGAGAAGGATGGGGCTTATAATGATCCATCATACGTATATCCCTCTGCACTAAAGGGTCACTGTGCCAGGTCTGCCCGGCCCTACAGTTATCAGCACTTCGCTCCGTGAATTGATCAGAGTAGCCTGGGTGTGGCCATAATTATTCACGCTTTTATTTTTTACTACGTTTACAGGGTTTTATTTTATTTACAAATCAGTCACTCAAAATGACAAGGCAGGTGGAAAGTGAGGAGCTACTACCGCTTCCACAAACCTTCCTTTCACCTACTGATGCATTGCACACTCCTAAGAGGCAAAGCCAAAAATATTCATATTTTCTCTTGCCTTCACTGCTTTTTTGTACTGTATGTTCTATAGCATGTTAGTGGGACAAAACAATATAGATCACCTTTTCAAAATTGCTGCACAGAGCTTTTGTCACAGAATTTCTTGTTCTTTAGTGCTGAAGCAATTTTATTTGTGTCACAGTGAAGGACAAAGATAAGCCAACTGTTTAGATTCTTCTCCTTTATGTTGTGCCTTTGATCACTAACAATGCTGTGTGAACAGTCAACAGAAGGCTGACATTTCATAAAATATGCAGTGATAAAAACTAATACTGCAACATCTGGGAACAATATATAAAATGCAGAAACACACCTAATAACTGATCTTAAATTACAAGTTACTAAAATCCATAAAGCTAGCTTACTTACCAGTTAAAGAGCTCTTAAAAAAAAAAAAAAGCATATTCCCTAGTCTTGTAAGAATAGTGCTTTGTATTTCATTTTTAAGAAGCATCAACCATCTATAGAATGTTTTATGAAAGTATTGATTGCAATTTAATTTTAACAGCAACCAAAACATACGCCGTACTTTACATTACAAATATACAATTTAAAATACAGGAGAATTACAATACAACACTGGGACTTATACAGAGAAACAAATTCAAGTGAATATGGGGGAAAATATCTGCACTACAATTTTTACACTCAGAGAGGTAAGCCCGCGAGAGAAAATCGGGGTCAATTCAAATGCATGAAGGATCACAGTGCTTTGCAAAGACTTCAAAACAAAGCACACCACTTCAACACATCCACCATCACTGGTCTTGTTGGCTCATAGAATCGGCCAAATAAAATGCCATATTTAGTTCTATATTTTCCCAGCTAATATGTATAGGAGTATATAGCAATAAATCCAGGATTCGAACTCGGCTTGGAGGAGCTGCCTCTTTCCTTCCCCCACATCTGTGGCGTGAGGTCAGTGAAACCCCTTCACTCTTTTGGCCCACTGACAAACAAGTAACCTCAGCCGCTGGCATTACATCCTCAGGCTTCCTCCCCCCGCTCTACATTTCTTACAACCTCCCTTTCAACAAGCTTCAAATACAGCACGGAGATGAAAAGCAAGTGTTAAGGAAAAAAAAAAAAGCCATATGTAGTGCTTGAAAAACTCGGTAGGATGAAGAAACACAGAATAACAGTTAAGTATGTGGGAGGCAATTGTCCTAGCGCTTATAATTAGCATCTGAATTTAGGGATTTCACTGCCTAATGCACTCCCACCGCCTGTTATTCTTACCATGGTTACTGCTACTTAATACTGATAAATATTTTTCTCCCATTCTATATTTACATCAACACCATTTATTGTTTTTTCTTTTTCCATTGTTGCAATTGGCTAAATACTAATCTCAACATTGCTTGTCTGTTCCCTTTGGACAAGAACCACATTAAGGAACTATTCATAGATGATGGCATAATTGCAACATTTATGTGAAATAATGCACATTTGCACCTACAAGGATCCTCATTTGAATGGAAACGTTACTTCATTGCTTTCTATATTTGCTAGATGAAAATTTGTTAAAGCTGGGTGAAATTATCAAAGGAGAAATTAAGATGATAAGCAAACATGTCATTTAACCTCTCATTGCTGGAGGGCCCGGAACGGATTAAACAGTACAGTACTTTACTCCAAATAGTAGGAATAGGGTTAAAGAAAGACTAGTATTAAAAAAAGGTGAAGATCTACCTAGCAGAAAATATTACATCTTCAACATAAAAGCCCGTACTCATTTATACTACCATTTTAATGTCTGTTTTTAAAAAATGAAGATTTGCTAAAAAGAAGTAACAATTAGGGAGGAAGTAGGAATCTACGTGGTAAAGATCTGGGCGGTGTTAGTGGATGCACATGAAACAATTGTATGCCGTGCAAGTTTTGCAATTGCTATATATTGTATTTTTAGTTATACATCGCCAGTCCGTGCCAGTTTATAAAGATATTACAAAAGACATAATATGGTTAATAATAGCAGAATTAGGAATTAGACAAAAGTAAAGAATGTGGGAAAGGAGTCACAACGAAGCTTACAATGTGTAACGCCGCATTGGGAAACATACAGAGACAAAAGGAGAACATAGAAGTGGAAATGGTATACATGGAAGATGTGTAAATTCAACATAGGCAGGTTTGCCAGGAAGGGTTGTGACACTGAATGGGGTGGAGGTGTAGGCCCCACTATAAAAAGTGTTGTCGTACATGGAAGTATTTTATTCTAGTCTAATATGTGGGCCCTGTAATATGTGTTATATCCCCGTCATCACACTGTGAAGATCTCAAACCAGAACAAGGAGACTAAAAGGGGAGGAAAATGGTTTGATACACTGATTATTAAATGGAGTAATTTTTTATGGTATTACTGGTTAAGGACTGAATGGGGCCTAAGCAGTAAACTGCAAGAAATTTGCACACGGAAACATCTTGACATATTCATTGAAACAGTTTCTACATGAGTAAACCATGCGTAAACTGCTTCTTTGGTAGCAATTTGGCTGTGCAAATTAGCCCAGTAAGCACATTTTCAATGAAAAGGGGGACGAGAACATCACAAAATGATGTATTCACGGGACAATCAACAAGCTGCAAGAATGCATTTCACCAAGACATGCTCGTCCAGAGATCCTGCTCCCCCTGTGCATGCGGGATGGTGAATTTCCAGGAGAGGGAAGAGAGATCCGTGTGCTCGCTCACTCGGTGGGAGAGGTGGGAAACATCCCCAGGTGGGAATACCCCCACACATTTGATTCAGAAAGCACACACAAAACAAGTGTTTTTTTTGGAATGATCCTTCCGCATGGATCATTTTAATAAATACAATGAAAACACAATAATTTTTACAACATCAAATAACGTCCATTTTGGGGCAATATTTGCATGGCAAAACTTGCAGTTTAAAGGATCAGCTCCATGAGGTGCTAATTCTTAAAGGAGAGACCCACCCTAACTAATCACTTTTTTTTAAAAATTGTATTTACAGGATCAGAATTGGGTGGTTCTTCAAAGCTGTACCGTGCTATGTTCAGCTGTGGGGACCCCGCAGTTAGAGATCCTTACTGGTGAAGTTACCGTATTACTTCCTGGGTTTTAAAGGTGATTTAAATGGCCATTCAATAGGCAGTCACAACCAATGATCTTACGACTTTCTTTGGACTGAGCTGTGGTAGCCATTTTGTGTCCCTTGGAGGGAGAATGTATCTTTGTAACTTTACTGGTATGTATCTCAGGAACTGGCTTGGGAAGGGTGGGGGGAGGGGGGGTCTATCAGCCAGTTCCCATCCTGTGTATAAAAAAAACACAATCTGAGGGACTGCTCCTTTAATGGAGGAACCAGTTATGTAGAAATGGCGAGGATTAGGTTTTCAGAGCTTCAAATAAAATTATTTTTTCTTAATAATTCTCCAAAACAGAAAACGAGTGGATAATTTACAATCAACTATGTGGCCAGAATGAAAAATAATCTACGGGATGACCAAGTTTGTCATAATGAGCCTAACCCCCAAAACATGTTATGAACGGTTTAAGGAATGCAAATTATGAATAACAGTGCCCATGTCAACAGACAAAGATCATATATAAATAAATGTCAAGCAATGATTGATGTATTTTTTACTGCTGTACATTTTCTATTACTTGTACGATTTCAATTTTAACCGATAGACATCTAGGTCTAAAATCACGCACCAGGCAGTGGGATGTATTTTAGAAGAATACATTCAGACCTACTCGTCGTCCCCCCCTCCCCCTCATGTAGTCACTCACATCTTAATATATAAAATCGAATGGTTAGTGAGGTTAGTGCTATCTGCGGTGAATCTGATTGGTCCGTGACTCTCATTGGCCAAGAGGTACGCCCCACTGTGACATCACCTCCTTCACTCTCACACACTTGCAGTCACACCACACGCCCAGAACCTCTGAGGACTCCTTGGTAAGTTGACATATCACACTGTCACCCCCCACACTCACATACAACCCTGTACACACAGTCACCCCCACACACTCAGTGTCACACTCAACACTGTACACACACTCACTGTCACACTCACACTCAACCCTGTACACACACACACACTGTCACCCCTGTGTACACACACATTCACACTCACCCCTGTCAAACAACAACCTGTACACACACACACACACACTGTCAGCCCTGTGTACACACACACACACACATACACACACACACACACACTGTCAGCCCTGTGTACACACACACACACTCTCACCCCTGTGTACACACACACACACACATCTTACACATTCCACACATTCACACTCACCCATTACCTTTATTGTCCCTGTGCACATCATCTCTTATCATCCCACTCTCTGGCCACATGCCCGTCTAAACCGCTCATATATGCCCGCCGCCGCGCACATTACACCGCCCGCACGCGTCCATTACCTTTATTGTCCCTGTGCACATCATCTCTTGCCGCCGCGCACATTACACCGGCCGCTCTCTGGCCACATACCCGTGTAAACCGCTCATATATGCCCCCCGCCACGCACATTACACCGCCCACACGCGTCCATTACCTTTATTGTCCCTGTGCACACGCGCACACATTACACCCACTCCGCTCACCTCTCCCGGCGTTCCCCTCATCTCCATCCCCGGCGGGGGAACAGGCAGCGGACCCCCTTCCCCATCCACGGCGGGGGAACAGGCAGCGGACCCCCTTCCTCCCTCGCGGCGCCTAAGATGGCGGCGTGCCCGGAAGGACACCCTTCTTCCCTCGCGGCGCCGAGTGAGAAGATGGCGGCGGCCGGAAGTAGAGGTAGGTGTCGCGTGTGTGTCGCTCTAGGTGACGTGTGTGTGTGTGTCACTGTGTGTCTGTGTGACACTGTGTGTGTGTGTGTGTGTGTGACACTGTGTGTGTCTGTGACAGTGTGTGTGTGTGTGTGTGTGTCTGTGACACTGTGTGTGTCTGTGACACTGTGTGTGTCTGTGACACTGTGTGTGTGTGTGTGTGTGACACTGTGTGTGTGTGTGTGTGACACTGTGTGTGTGTGTGTGACACTGTGTGTGTGTGACACTGTGTGTGTCGCCCCCCCTGCCTTTCACGCCCCCCCCTGCCTTTCACGCCCCCCCCTGCCTTTCACGCCCCCCCCATGCCTTTCACGCCCCCCCCCATGCCTTTCACGCCCCCCCTGCCTTTCATGCCCCCCCCCTGCCTTTCACGCCCCCCCCCGCCTTTCACGTCCCCCCCCCTGCCTTTCACGCCCCCCCCTGCCTTTCACGCCCCCCCCTGCCTTTCACGCCCCCCCCCCTGCCTTTCACGCCCCCCCCCTGCCTTTCACGCCCCCCCCTCACGGCCTCCGGGCAACGCCGGGTATATCAGCTAGTAAAAAATAAAGAAAACCTTGACACGATTGTGTTTTTGAAGGAAGCCACTGATCACGTTTGCTTACAGCGGATGGCAGCAAGGCATCAGTTTCCCCTTCTTTGTAGAGATGTGTGATCTTCAGCAGCGAATATGACACTAGAACATTTTATATCTCCCTTTCAGAAATTGAACGCACAATGGAAATGCCTTTATTGTTCAACCACCGCGGCTATTTTTTGTTGTTGTAAATTCTTTATTTATAATCCACATTTTTATAACATTTAACATATACAAAACAAGCAAACACAACTTAAAAACAAAAAAAAGACATATCAGAGTTTTAACAGCGGCTATTAAGGGGAGCTACCAACGATTTATACAAAATTAGTTTAATTTAAAAAAAAAAATATATATGTTTTACGGACTTTTAAAAGCACTTACACTATTTCATTTGTCCGATATTTTTTTTTCTATAGGTTTGACAAGCAAAGCTTGGATATTGCTTGCAAAGTATACCGAGACACTTACATAAATCTCTACTCTGACTTTCTCAAGCTGAGTTTACAGAAAAACATGCACTTTAAAGCAATGTTTCAAGCTTTTATTTAAAAAAAAAAATACAGTTAAAAGAATCAAAGGTGAGACATTCATTTTTACCTTTGTGGCCCAGCTAGCTCCACGAATTGTGTCAGTATAAGCTATTTTGCAGCAAGCCAAGCCCAATTTATCAATTTCAAAAATGGATTTATGGCAGGAAAGTAAACATTATAAAGCAGAGCAGTGTAAATATGTAACAGCAGGGTGTCATTCTAATAATGCATGTTTCAAAGATGTATTTCCCTCTACAACACCTCTTACACTGCGGAAAAAAAGGTTAAATATAATTCTTCTACTGTATATTTTTTTTAATGCTTTCTTATGTAGCCAGGACTGGTTCTTGACTACCAGTCTGCCCTCCCTGGCAGTAAACCATGGTAAGAGCAGGCCTGCCAGTACTTATCATGGGTTTTCCCCACCCACAGCAGTACCCTTGAGTGACAGGGGGAGAAGGTGGAACCAGGCCTGGGTTTACCCAATCCTGGGACAGACCTGCTGCACTCCTCCTGGCTGTACTTAAGGGGATTGCCGCCCAAATTTAGTCAGTGTCTCTCCCCACTTGAGGCAGGTCACACACAGGTTGCCCGAATACTGGCCTTCCCTGTTCCTCTTCCCCTTGGGGGAGAGTGAGTGTGCACCTTTCCCCTGATCGAGGATCAGGGAAGAGCAAGGATTGCTGCGGGGGCCCTTGAGCCATAGTGCAGGTTCAGGGACCATCCTACAGCTGGATATAACACCAGAGACTGCATAGGGCAGATCCCTGCTGTGACTGCATTGAGCTGAACAGAATAAATCGTTCCAGTTATTATACCTCCTGCCTGGTGTGTGATCTTTCTGGGAAAGGAGAGGGGATTGTGTTCTACCGTAGGCGATTGCCTCCTTACATCTGGAGTCTGCGGCAGATGGAGGTGCTGTACCACTAGAGATCTATGTTGGGCATGTACCCCAGAAGCTTGTCCTGTGTCCCACAAACATCGGCGGACGACTCAGACCTCCGACTTACCAACAGGTAGCATGCACCACACACACTGTAATGGCAGAATCTCTCATCGGGTGGGAAAAACCCTGTTACACTTCTATTATACATTATATTTGATATCATATTGCTGAGCGGTCTTCTCTTCAGTCCTGAATTGTGGTAGAGGAAAGACACAAGACATACCTAAGTCGAAGTCTGCAGGCTGCCCATGAGGATATATATTCATGTTCCACAAAGAAACCATTTTCATGTAGGATACAAAAGAAACAAAGAAGTTGACGGCAGATGAAAACCCCTCAGCCCGCCTAGTCCCCCAATATTCCCGTCTGTTGCAAAACCTCAGACCCCACTTGATCCTCGGCTTTCTTTTGTATTTAGGACTAGCTGACAGACCCGGCGTTGCCCGTGAGTTAAATTTCCCGCTAGGAAAAGCTGGGGACGGGGGAGAGGAGAGGGGGACAGTGGACAGGAGGGACACGGGGACAGTGGACAGGAGGGACACGGGGACAGTGGACAGGAGGGACACGGGGACAGTGGACAGGAGGGACACGGGGACAGTGGACAGGAGGGACAGTGGAAAGTGGACAGGAGGGACAGTGGACAGTGGACAGGAGGGACGGGGACAGTGGACAGGAGGGACGGGGACAGTGGACAGGAGGGACGGGGACAGTGGACAGGAGGGACGGGGACAGTGGACAGGAGGGACGGGGACAGTGGACAGGAGGGGGGACAGTGGACAGGAGGGGGTGTGACAGTGGACAGGAGGGGGGTGACAGTGGACAGGAGGGGGGGAACAGTGGACAGGAGGGGGGGGCAGTGGACAGGAGGGAGGGACAGTGGACAGGAGGGACGGGGACAGTGGACAGGAGGGACGGGGACAGTGGACAGGAGGGACGGGGACAGTGGACAGGAGGGATGGGGACAGTGGACAGGAGGGACGGGGACAGTGGACAGGAGGGACGGGGATAGTGGACAGGAGGGACGGGGACAGTGGACAGGAGGGACGGGGACAGTGGACAGGAGGGGACGGACAGTGGACAGGAGGGGACGGGACGACAGTGGACAGGAGGGGACGGGACGACAGTGGACAGGAGGGGACGGGACGACAGTGGACAGGAGGGGACGGGACGACAGTGGACAGGAGGGGACGGGACGACAGTGGACAGGAGGGGACGGGACGACAGTGGACAGGAGGCGACGGGACGACAGTGGACAGGAGGCGACGGGACGACAGTGGACAGGAGGGGACGGGAAGACAGTGGACAGGAGGGGACGGGACGACAGTGGACAGGAGGGGACGGGAAGACAGTGGACAGGAGGGGACGGGACGACAGTGGACAGGAGGGGACGGGACGACAGTGGACAGGAGGGGACGGGACGACAGTGGACAGGAGGGGACGGGACGACAGTGGACAGGACGACAGTGGACAGGAGGGGACGGGACGACAGTGGACAGGAGGGGACGGGACGACAGTGGACAGGAGGGGACAGGACGACAGTGGACAGGAGGGGACGGGACGACAGTGGACAGGAGGGGACGGGACGACAGTGGACAGGAGGGGACGGGACGACAGTGGACAGGAGGGGACGGGGACAGTGGACAGGAGGGGACGTGGACAGGAGGGGACGTGGACAGGAGGGGACGGGGACAGTGGACAGGAGGGGACGGGGACAGTGGACAGGAGGGGACGGGGACAGTGGACAGGAGGGGACGGGGACAGTGGACAGGAGGGGACGGGGACAGTGGACAGGAGGGGACGGGGACAGTGGACAGGAGGGGACGGGACAGTGGACAGGAGGGGGGGACGGGACAGTGAACAGGATGGGGGGGATGGGACAGTGGACAGGAGGGGGGGATGGGACAGTGGACAGGAGGGGGGGAATGGGACAGTGGACAGGAGGGGATCGGACAGTGGACAGGAGGGGAGGGGAAAGTGGACAGGAGGGGGGGACAGTGGACAGGAGGGGGGGACAGTGGACAGGAGGGGGGGACAGTGGACAGGAGGGGGGGACAGTGGACAGGAGGGGGGAGTGGACAGGAGGGGGGGGTGACAGTGGACAGGAGGGGGGTGACAGTGGACAGGAGGGGGGGACAGTGGACAGGAGGGGGACAGTGGACAGGAGAGGGGGACAGTGGACAGGAGGGGGGTACAGTGGACAGGAGGGGGGACAGTGGACAGGAGGGGGGGACAGTGGACAGGAGGGGGGGACAGTGGACAGGAGGAGGGCAGTGGACAGTGGACAGGAGGGGGGGAGAGTGGACAGGAGGGGGGGAGAGTGGACAGGAGGGGGGGGAAGGGGAGTAGAGCGCCGGGGAGGGGGGGAGGTGAGTGGAGCGCCGGGGAGGGGGGGAGGTGAGTGGAGCGTCAGGGAGGGGGGGAGGTGTGGAGGGAGGTGAGTGGAGCACCGGGGAGGGAGGTGAGTGTGATGGGGGGGGGAGAGGACAGAGAGGTGTATGTGTGTGTGTGCGCGCGTGCGTGTGTGTGGCCGAGGGGGAAGAGAGTGGCAGTTGGGTGACGTCGATTTTATATATTAAGATAGCCTTATATCTATCCACAGCATGTTTGCACCCCAGTACTGTATCAGTCTCTACTACTGTACCTCAAGGTTTATTTTTTTTGATTTCTTTCCAACGCACTACTCACAAGAAACTCTTTTTTTAGAGCGCACCCCTCCCAGACCTACCGAAAGAAAATATAGGGGAACGACGAGGAAGACCAACAAATGGAGGGAAACCTCAATAGGAGCAGGATGGCTGCCAGGGTAATGCTGTATGCAGTGTTTTGTTTCAAGAGGAATGTTTGGAATTCCGTTCTGAATGGAAGCTGTTCATCTTAGTAACTTTTGGTGAAATTAGGCCAAAAATGACATTCTATACTGAGATGTAACATCATTTTATCATATATAATTAATATACAATGTTCAAAGAGATTATAGCTACGGTATATTTCATCTAAAAT